>NW_025953602.1:90116-326363 GCF_022495145.1 Xylaria bambusicola | reverse complement strand
AAATAAAAGTTTTAATTATTTTAATATTTATTAATATAAAAGTATAACTATTAATTTAATTTTTAATTTATAAACTTTATAGCTTTTTATATTTAAAGGTAAAGGGTATTTTTATATTAATATTTAATATAGGTTAACTTATTAATTTTTATTAAAAAGTATAAAATAAAAGGTTTTATATTATTTAAAATCTATACCTTTAAGAAATTTAAAAAACAATAGGTATATTTATAATATTAATATATTATATTTTTTATTATATTATATTTTTTATTAAGTATTATAATTAATAGGTAATTAAATTTATTAATAAATACTTATATATAATTATAATTATATTTATTTAAAGGTATATCCTTTTTATTAATTATAATATAATATTAAATAGCTATAAAGATTAATAATAAATATAATAGTTTAAATATTTTATTTTAAGGAATTTTATTTTATTAATAATTATAATAATTATAAATATATATTTAAATATTTTATTTTATTAAGAGTTAATAATAATCTTATTTAATTATTTTAATATATTTATTTTATTTAAGGTAAATAATAATTATTAAATAGTAAGCTTTTTTAATTAAAGCTATTTAAAAATAAACCTTTAAATTAAAGGTTTATTTTAAAATAATTAATTAATAATCTTTATATTTTAAACCTTATTTTTTATTTTTTTATTAAATTAAATTTATTAAATTAAAGCTATATAATATTATTACCTTTTTTTTTATAATAGCTATTAACTCTTTTAAAGCTTTAAATAAAATTAAAGCTATATTATATTTTTTAATTTTATAAGCTTTAATGGTTAATAGATTAATTATTTTATAAAATAATATATTTATTATTATATTCTTTTAATTAAATTAATATTAAAAGGTAATATTAAAGTTAAATAAAAAGTTTATTTATTTTATTTATTTTATAAAAAAGACTTTTTTAATAGTAAAATATAATAAAGCTTAATAATTAATAATTATAAAAAACTTTATATTTAATAGCTTTAAATAATTATACTTTATAGTTTAAACTATAATTAATAGTTTTTTATTTTATATAAGATAAATTTATTTAATTAATAATATAATTTTTAAAAAGTATTTTATAAGCTTTTAAGTATTATTTTTTTATTATTATTAAATAGCCCTATTAATAATATTTTAAAAGGTATTAGTTTTAATTTTAATAAGTTAATTAAACTAAAAGAAAGTTAATATTAATATTTTATAAATTAGCTTTTTTATTAATTTAAAAGCTTTTTATTATTTATTACTTATTTTAAATAATATACCCTTTTTAAATAAACGGTTTAAAGGTTTAACTATATTATTAATATAATATATAAATATTTAAATAAAGTTATATAACTTTAAAAATAAATAAATAATTTAAATATTAATTAAATTTTTAAATTTTTAATTAATAATAATATTTATCTTTTTAAAATTTATTTAAATATTTTATTTAACCTTTAAAATTATATTTAAATAATTTATAAAGGTTATATTAAAATAGGATTTTTTTATATTTCCTTAAAGCTTAATATTATAAAAGTAATATATTACCTTTTTATATTATTCTTAATACTTTTTTTTATTATTTATAAATATTAAAATATTATTAATATAAATATTAATAAAAAGGTTAAATAGTTTATATAATTAAAAATTAATAAAGTTTTATTATTAAATGGGGCTAATTTTTAATTTAAAGGGTAAGATTAATTATTAAAATATTTTTTATTAAATTTAAAATGCTATTAAATATTAAAATTTTAAAACTATTTTTAATTTATAAAAAGCTTTAATAATATTAAATTTAATATAATGTTTAACTTTTTAACTATTATATATAATATTATTTAAATTTAATATTAAAATAATATAATCTTTTAAATATTTATTTTTTTATTAATAATTAATATAAAATTATTTTTTAATTAAATTTAATTTAAAAGTAAAAAGGATAGGGAAAATATTTACTTTTATATAAGGTTTAATAAAGCTATAGGTTAATAATTTATTTATTATTTCTTTTTTTAATAATAGGTATTAAATTAAAATTTAATATTAAAGGGAGCTATTTAAAGGATTATTAATAATAGTTTTAAAAATTATATTATATTTTAATTATAATAAAAGTAATTTATTAATTTCCACTTTTAAAAAAAACCCTTTTAAATAAGCTAACTTTTTAAGGATTAAATAATAAATTAACTTAATATATTTAAGGTTTTTATTTTATAAAAAAGGAATATATTTATTATTAAAAGTTTTTTAAATCTTTTTTAATATTATTATAGTTATTTTTAAAGCTACTTTAATAAATTTAATAAATATTAATTTATTTAAAAATACCCTTTTTTTCTATTATTTTTCTTTAAAGTTTAACTTAATCTTTTTAATAAATTATTAAATAATGCTTTTATTTTAAGGTTATTTTATTTTTAAGCTTTTTAATTAAATGTTTTTTTAAAAGTATATAATTAATTATTTTAAAATAATATATTTCTTTTTTAAAATAATATCCTTTTAATTAATATTTTATTAAATAATAAGGTTAATTTATTAATTATTAAAAAGCTTTTATATAATTTTAATTATAAATAAAAATAAAGCAAAGGGAAATAAATCTTTTAATTAATATAATATTTAATAGGTATAATTTAAAGTAACCTTATTTTTAATTAATTATTTTAAACTAATTATAATATTATATTTAATATTAATAATTTAAAAGGTTTAATCTTTAAAACTTTATTTATTTACTTTTAAAATAATAATAAAGTATTAATTAACTATATTAATAGGTTATTTTTAATAATTATTTAATTATTATAATTATTTTAAAGTAATTAATTTAACTTTTAATTAATAATTAATATAATAAATTAATTTATAATTAATTATTAAATATATTTAAGCTTTAATATTATATAATATAATAGTTTTTATTTTAAAATTATTTATTTATATTTAAATAAAGTATATAAATTAAATAATATTTTAACTATTTTTTATATAAATTAAAAATAATTTATAAATTATTAAAGAATTTTTTAATAGTTTAATTAATTTTTTAATTTAAATTTAATAAAAAAGAAGTTAATAAACTTTTTTTTATTTTTTTTATTTTATATTTAAATTATATTTTACTTTTTTTAAAGTAATTTATAATATAGTATTTTATTTTATTATAATTAAAGTAGGTATTATTTTTTAATAGGTTGTTTTCTTTTTCTTTAAAAGCTTTATTCTTTTAAGCTTTATTATAATACTTCCTTTATTTATATTTCTTTTATTATTAAAGTTATAATTAATAATATTAATAATTTATTTTTTCTTTTAATAATTATAATAATAATTATAATTATATATTATTTTTATTATTTTATTATAAAAATATTTATAAAGTATTATTAAATTAATATTAATTTTAAATATTTTAATTTTAAGGTTAAAGTTAATATATTTTTATAAAAATTAAAACTATTTAAATTTAAACAACTTTAACTTTAATATTAAATTATTAAATTAAAAAATAAATTAATAAATATTAAAACCTAATTTAAAGTAAAATTTATTTAAAGTATTTTATATTTAAATAATTTAATTTAAATTATAATAAGCTATTTTTAATATTTATACTATTTTAATTAAATTGTTATATAGTTAAATAATAAAATAAAAGTAAATTTTAATTACTTTTTTAACATTTTCCTTTAAAAGGAATATAATATAATATATTTAACTTTTTTTAATATAATATATTATTATATTTTTTTTAAATTTATTAATTAGCTTTTTTAATTAATTATTAAATAAATCTTTATTTTTAAAAAAGGTATTTAAATTAATTTTATAAATTTTAACCTTTTTTATATATTTTAAATTTAAACTTATAAAATTACTTATTAAGCTAATTATTTTAAAAATAACTTATATAATTATATTAATTAATTTAAAGTTAATTTTATTAAAGGTACTTTTAATTATATTTTTTTATAATATTAAAATTAAATTACCTTTTTTTATTTAAACTTAAAAAGTAATAATTTATTTTTATAATTATTAAATTAAAATAGTTTAATTAATAATATTTATTTTATTTATTAATTAAAATAGCTTTATTAATCTTTTATTTAAATTAAGGTTTAATAATAAAAATATTATATCTTTTAATTTAAAGTTTAAAAAGTTTTAAAAGCTATTTTTAAATTTAATATTAATTTCTTTTGTTTTAATAAAAAGGATAAAGTTTTAAATTAATTATTTATTAATTATAAAAATATTAAATATAACGCATCTCCCACTTAACCTGGCCACCCCCTTAACCTATATAAAAATCCAATGTTTCAATTTATAATAACTTTACCAATATTAGGCCTACAATAAAATAATTAGTACCATTGAATTCGTTATTTAAAGGGGAATCTAACGGTATTTTTTACGATTTTTTATAAAATTCATTAAGCGAGATATTAAGCAATACGCTAAAAGGGCGCTAGGCAAGGATTACTTTAGCGCTTACTTTAGCGTATCGCTTAATAGCTCCGCGAATATAAATCGTATAATTTAGTGAAGGGTACCGTTAAAAAGCTCTCTTTATTACAAATCCAATGGTATATTTTATTATTTCATACGGTCAATATTCGCAGAGTTATTAAATTATCACGTGATTAGCGCACCAACGTTTTTTGTATGGGCTGGGGGGGTGGCCAGGTCAATTGGGTGGCCAGGTCAAGTGGGAGATGCGTTAATATATAATAATAATTATTAAAATTATTTTAAGTTATTTATTTTAATTAAGGTTTTTTTAATTTTAAAAGATATAAAGTTTAATTTTATTAATTAAGTTTATTATAAGGTTATATTTATTTATTATTAAATATAAAATATAATAATAAAGGGGAAAAAGGTTTAATTTATAAATTATAAATAATAATAATTAAATATAAATAATATATTTATATAATATTTATTAATAAAAAAAAGAAGCTTAAAATAATATTATAATTAAAAGTTTAAAGTATAGTTATATTAATATTATAAATAAAGATTTTAAATTAAAGAAAAAAGGAAAAAAAGATAAAATTAAAATATAAATATATATAAAAATATATATATATATTAATAATTATTATAAATTATATAACTTTATTAATATAAGTTTTATATATTTTTATAATATTCCTTTATAATATATATAATATTTTAATATAATATATTTTTCATTTAACTTAATTATTTAATTAATTTAACTACTTTAATAACTTATATAAAACCTTATTATTTTAATTTTTAATAACTTTATAAATATTAATTATATAATTTAATAATTAATATTATTAAATTTATTATTTAAAGGGGAATTTAATAATATTTTTTACTATTTTTTATAAAATTTATTAAGTAAAATATTAAATAATATATTAAAGAAGTATTAAATAAAGATTATTTTAATATTTATTTTAATATATTATTTAATAACTTTATAAATATAAATTATAAAATTTAATAAAGAGTATTATTAAATAGTTCTTTTTATTAAAAATTTAATAATATATTTTATTATTTTATATAATTAATATTTATAAAGTTATTAAATTATTATATAATTAATATATTAATATTTTTTATATAAATTAAAGGGATAGTTAGGTTAATTAAATAGTTAAATTAAATAAAAAATATATTAATAATAAAATATATTATTTAAAAGTTTTTAAAAAATATTATTAAAAAAATAATATTTATATTATAATAATATTTATTTATTATTTTTATAAACTTTAGTTTTTAAATATAATATATTTTCTATTTAATTTAACTATTTAATTAATTTAAATACTTTATTAATTTATATAAAAAATATTAATATATTAATTATATAAAATAATAAAATATATTATTTAATAATATTATTTATTAACTTTTATAATTTATATTTATAAAGTTATTAAATAATATATTAAAATAAATATTAAAATAAACCTTATTTAATACCTTTATAATATATTATTTAATATTTTATTTAATAAATTTTATAAAAAATAATAAAAAATACCTTTAAATTTCCTTTAAATTAATAAATTTAATAATATTAATTATTAAATTATATAATCAATATTTATAAAATTATTATAAATTAAAATAATAGGATTTTATATAAATTAAAAAAATAATTAATTTAATTTATATAAATAATATTAATATATTAATTATATAAAATAATAAAATATATTATTAAATTTATAATAAAAAAAGTTATTTAATAATACCTTTTATTAACTTTTATAATTAATATTATAAAGTTATTAAATAATATATTAAAATAAATATTAAATTAATTTTTATTTAATACTTTTTTAATATATTATTTTATATTTTATTTAATAAATTTTTTAAAAAATAATAAAAAATACCTTTAAATTCCTTTTTAATTAATAAATTTAATAATATTAATTATTAAATTATATAATTAATATTTATAAAATTATTAAAGATTAAAATAATAAAGTTTTATATAGGTTATTAAGATGGTTAGGTTAATTAGGTAGTTAGGTTAATTAGATAGCTAGGTTAATTAGGTAGCTAGGTTAATTAGGTAGCTAAGTTAATTGGGTAACTAGGTTAATTAGGTAGCCAAGTCAAGTAAAAAATACGTTATATTTATTTATAACTATATTATAACTATATATTAGCTATAGCCTATCTATATATAAACTATATATATATTATATATATTTATTATTATTTATTCATTTTTCCATAGTTTTATTAAAATTCCATTTACCTCCAACTATTTTCCCTATTCCTTTTTCTTTCTTTTCCCTCCTTTTTTTTTTTTTTATCTACCCCTTATTAATCCTCTTTATATTTTTATCTTCTTTATAATATTATAAAGTTTAACTTATTTTATAAATTCTTCCTTTATCCTTTTAACTATATTTTATCTATTAATTAATTATATTCTATATTTAAAAGTTTTATTAAATATATATTTCCTTTAATACCTAACTGGACCATTAGCCTATTTAGTCTACTATTAATTTTAATAATCTTAATATCCCTTTTAGTAAAGTTTTTTATTAATATATTATTAATAATATTAACTATAATTTAATCTTTTACCTATATGCAATATATTACCTATTTATATTTAATCCTTTAATTAATCCTATATAAAAACGGTTTAATTCTATATAGTTGCTTTATACTTATATTTAAAATATGCATTAAAATATTCCTTTTATTTAATCCTATAAAGGCCAACCAATATAAAAAGCCCTTCGTAATGCCCTTAATATATATTTTCTACCTTATATTAATACCTCTATTTCTAATATTAATTTATTTTTATAATATATTATTAATAATTTATAATAACTTATAAATCTAACTATCTGCCTTTTTTTATATTTTTTTACCTTTGTTCTAACTTCCCTTTATTTAAAGATAAACTAATTCTTAATCTACTATTAAAGCGCTAATAAATTATAACTAAACTATACCCTTAACGCAAGCAATCTACCTTAAAATTACTATATAAAGCTATTTATTATATTATTAAATAATCTTATAACCATTCCTTACCTAATATTCCTACTATACCTATACCTTCTCCTTAACTTTATTACACCCCCTCTTTAACCTTTACTTTAATTCCTTTAAATTCATACTTAATAATTTCCCCTTTTCCTCCAATTTCTAATACAATAATCAATTTACCTATTTTTAATATTCGTTTACCTATATTAAAATCCTAATTTAATTCCTAATTAACTATTTCCTAAAATCAATATAATAATAATTAGCCTTTAACTAAATTAAATTCTATATTATCTTTTCCTTAGCTTTCTTTATAAACTATTATTCCTTAAATTAAAGGATATATTAATAAATATATAAGTATTATTTTTTTTATTTTTTTTTTAAATAATATATTAATTAATAAATAATTATATTAAGAATTTATTAAAGTAGAATTAGGATTAACTAT
The DNA here is from genome assembly GCF_022495145.1 of Xylaria bambusicola. Taxonomy (NCBI): domain Eukaryota; kingdom Fungi; phylum Ascomycota; class Sordariomycetes; order Xylariales; family Xylariaceae; genus Xylaria; species Xylaria bambusicola. The sequence goes on along the minus strand of NW_025953602.1, from coordinate 318,356 downwards.
TAAACAATAATATAAACTTTATTTTAAAAAGAAACGAAAAGCTTACCTTTTAATTAATTTAAAAAGGGATTATTTAATATTAGCTATATAAAAATTACCTTTATAATAATAGTTTTAAAGGAATAAAAAATAATTTTTATAACTTTATTTTATATTATAAAAATACATTATATACTTTATTATATATAAATTCTTTATATATTAAGTTATATTATATATTATTTATAATGTAATAGTAAAAGGAAAATAAATATATATAAAGGTTTTAAATATATTAATAGGATATATTTAAAATATAATTTTAATATAGTTATTTATAAATAATATAATACTTATATTTATTTTAATTTATTTAAAAATATATTTATAAATAAAAACTATTTTATTTAAGGTTTATTTAATTTATCCTTTATAAAATCTTTATCCTTTATTAAAATATATTTAAGGTTATATTATATTTATTGCTTAATGCTATATATTTTAAAATTAGTTAACTATTATTATTAATATTATTATAAAAATATTATATTAAGTATATACCTAGCTTTTCTTTTTAAAAGTGATTAATTAGGCTTATATATACTTAAAGATATAATTATACCTGTTTTTATTCTTTAAAACTTTTAAGAAAGATCTTCCAATAATAATTGTTAATAAATTGTTTTAAGAAGCTTCATATACTCTTTAAGTATTTATTATACAATTGCTGTTTAAAAAGGGCAAACAGGAAGTTAAACTATTTATATAATAAAAAGTAATTCTTCTTTTAAGCTTTTGCTTTTATTATTTATTTATTCCTTTTCTTTTTATAAATGCTTTTATTAATGTTTAATATACTTAAAAAGTTTTAAATAATATTAATATAAAAAGCTTTATTTTTTATAATTTAATAATATATTACCTATTAAAGTAAAAAATTAATAATAATGTATTTAATTAATATTATATATATTTAAAGTTGTTAATCTTTATTATAAATATAATAAAAATGTAAAATAATTATAATTAGGATATAGTTAAATAACTATTATAAATGTTTTACCTTATAATACCTTATAATAAAGACTTTCCTTTACCTTAAATATAGTTTAACCAATAAGTTAATTTAATACTATTTATTATTTAAATAACTATATTCCAAATATTAAGATATATAAGAAATAAATTCCGGTTTAAATAAGTATAGATTATAGTTTATTATTTATACTTAATTTATTTAATAATATTTAATATAATTAAAGGATGAATTAGAATATATTAATATATAGTTTAAAAAAATAATTAATAATTTATATATAATTTAATTATATACCTATTTATATAACTTTAATCTTTAAGCTTTAAGGAAATATATTATAAGTTTATATAATGCTATATTTTTCTTTATATACTTTTTAACTCCTTATATAAAATAGACCCAATAAAAAATAATAAAGTGTTAAATATATTAATATTAATTATTAAAATATATATTAAAGTAATATAAATATCAATTAAGGGCTACTTGTAGATTAATTTTATACCTTTTATAATATAGTTTAAATATAGTTTAAATATAAATAATTATATACGTGGAACTTATTTAGGATTTATATCTAAAACCATATATTTTTAATTATTATTATAAATATAGTAGAATTATTATAGAATATTAAATTGATTTTTTAATAAAGAAAACTAGATTTTAAACATTTTATAATATATAGCTATAGTTTTTATATTAATAAAAACATAGTTAAAACATATTGTTAAAATATAATTAATTATATATTTAAAATAAAATATTAGAAATTATTTACTTTTTTTTATTATATGTAAAAATATATTAAACTTAAATTCTTTATAGCTTTAATTATATAATTATTTAAAGCTTATATTAATTTTACTATATATATAGAATTATAAAGCTTTAATTTATTCTTTAAAAGTATATATAATAATAAACTTTCCATTATATAAAAAAAAGTGCTATATATACTATATAACTTTAATTAACCTAAGTTATATAATAGTTAAAATATAATTAAAGTATAATTAAGGTATAGTTAAATACCTTTTCCTTTATATTTTATTAATATATATATTACTATTGCTTAATAGCTATAATATTAATTCCTTTAGAAAAGTTATATATTTAAAACTGTTAAATATAGGTCCGTAATGTTCCTTAATTATATAAAAATTAAAATACTACTGCTTTTATTTACCTTTAAAATTAATTAAAAAACCGTTTACATTTAACTATTTAAAAGTATTTACCTATAGGTAAATAATAAATTAAAATATAATAAATATATATATTATAAAACAAAAAATATAACTTATTTAATATAATATTATAATTATTAATAAGATTAAGGCCTTTAAGAAATTTATCTATAAAGGTTAAAGGTACCTTTTTAAGTATAGGTAATAAATGCTTATAAATATTATAAGAAATAATAAGGAAATAAGGGATTTAAGTTATATTATATAGAATTATAATATTAAAATAAATTAAGCATTCTTTATATATTAATAATATTTATAGTCCTTTAAAGTGACTATTAGTTAAAATATATATTAATATATAAATTAAATAAATATTAAATTAAAATACTTATAGCAATAAATACAAAAAGCCTTTTATTATAATATAGTAAAATATTCTTTAAATTATATTAATATTAGCTTTATCATTAATTAATATTTATATATTAATTACTATTTATTATTCTAAATAGGCTTATTTAAAACCTTTAAAAAATAGTTTTAATATAGTTAACCTTTATAATTATAATAACGTATAACCTATTTATATTGCCTTATATATAATTAAAAAAAGCCATTGTTAATTATTCCAATATAATTCCATTATAGATTCATTATAATAATATATATATTAATCCTTAATTTAACTATTATTGGTTAATAGTTATTTATTAATATTATATAAACTTATTTCCGGTTAAATAAAACCTTTACTTCTTAAAAATACCTATATAAATTAGTTAAGTTATATAAAAGAATAAAGAAAGAATAATATATATTATTATATTATAGAAATTTAAAACGGTTTAATATTATTTTTAAATATATTTAATATTTTAAACAATATCTTTATTAATTTATTTAAAAGATATATCTTTTAATCTTTTAAATAATAATGTATAATATTTAACCCCAATATATTAAAGTTAAATATAACGGTATAATATATTCCTAAAGAATATAAATAAAAATAGCTTTTAATTATTTATCTTTTTAATTAAAAACTAAATCTATATAAGTTAATATATATTATAAGTATAGTTTAAATATAGTTAAAGTATAATTAAATACTTATAGATTTAATCTTAGCTTTAATTTATAAAAGGGTTTTATATTTATAATTAATTAATATACCTATTCCTTCTTTATATGTTTTAAAAAATAAAGGAATAAATAAAGAATATAATAACTTTATAAAATAAATTAACTTTTAAATATTAAAATATAAGGTAAATAAATTAAAGAATTATTTAAAAAATAATAAATAAGTTATAATATTAAATATATCTTTTAAATCTTTAAATATAATATCCTAAATAAAAAAATGTTAAAATAAATAGTTTATAATTCTTATTAATATATATATATATTAAATAATTAAAATTAGGAAATTTATTATTTAATAGTTCTTTAATATTAAAAGTAAAGTTATTTCCTATATAAAAAAATAATGCATAAGGCCTATATATAAAAGATTAAGTTAAAGATAAAGGAATTAAAGAAATAAAAAAGTTAGTTATTTTATAATTTAACTCCTTTTAAAAAGAAGGATTAAAATTAAGGTATAATATTATTTAATTAATACTTATATTAATAATGTTTAAATAAATAAAAAGATAAATAAATATAATTAAAAATATTTTAATAAAAGGTTAAGCTATAATTAAAAGAAGAATTAAAATTTATTTAAAATATAAATAAAACGAAATAAATAGGAAGATATATAATAATAAATTAAAAACCGGTTTATTATTTAAATATAAATTAAATATAATTTAAATATATTTATTATATTATATAAATATAGCTTTTATATATTTTTTTTATATAGATAACCACTTTTAAATAATTATAAATTATAATTAAACGTATTATTTAATATATTAAAATAATAATATAACTATATTGGAATTATAAGCTATTTAGGTTTAATTTATAAAAGTTTTATATTTATTCTATTATTATAATTTACTTTTAACTATATTAGAACTATATTAAAACTATATTTATTAAAGCTTAAATTATAGGGGTTTTAAACTTATTACTATTATAACTTATTTTTAACTATATTAAAACTATACTGGAACTGTGATAAACGTGTTAAACATATACTATGCCGGAATATTGTACGCATTATAAAGGGATATTATAGAGATATGTAAGACCTATACTAATAAGGTCATATAACCTATAATAGCTATAGGTACGCATATATTTCTACGTATGCTTATATTCTAGTTTCATCTTTCCTTCCTTTCTTCCTTAGCTTAGAATCTTTATCTATAATATTAATATAGTTATACCTTAAACTCCTAATTATAATACTATTTTAAGCTCTTCCTTTTTATTAATAAGCATTATATAAGTATATTACTTATATTTAATTATTATTATTTATAATTTATAAATTAAACTTTCCCCCTTATTATTATATTTTATATTTAATAATAAATAACTATAACCTTATAATAAACCTAATTAATAAAATTAAACCCTATACCCCTTAAAACTAAGAAAACCTTAATTAAAATAAATAACTTAAAATAATCTTATTAACTATTATTATATATTATACTTAATATTCTTATAATTAATAAATAATTAACCTAAAACCCTATCCTTTCTATTAAAAAAGAAAAGATTAATATTAAATCTAAAGATAGCTTTTAAAACTTCTTAAACCTTAAACTAAAAGATATTATACTTTTACTATTAAACCTTAGTTTAAATAAAGGACTAATAGAATTACCCTAATTAATAGATAAAATAAATGCTATTAATTAAATTACCTTAATCCAGTAACTATAAAAATAAATTATTACTTTTTAAGCCTAAATAAAAAAAGGTAGCTTAACCCCTGCCCTATAAAAAAGTATAGTTAAAAGTACCTTTAGTAAAATTAACTTTAAGCTAATTAATATAGCTATATAGGTTATTTTTAAAATAATTAGCTTAGTGGGTAACCTTATAAGCCTAAACCTAAAATATATAAAGAAGGCTAAAACCTATAAAGTTAATCTAAGCACTTTTTTTAAAAATAAAGACTTATTTAATAATTAGTTAAGAAAGTTAACCAATAAACTTAAAGAAGATATAATAATATATTATATTAAAAAGAACTAAATGTATTATATTATATTCCTTTTAAAGGAGGATATTAAAAAAGTAGTTAAAATTTGCTTCCGTTCTATTACTTAACTATATAGTAATTTAGCTAAAATGGTATAAATATTAAAAACGGCTTACTATAACCTAAACTAAGCTGCCTAGGTATAAGACACTTTAGATAAGTTTTACTTTAAGCTAGGTTTTAATATTTACCAATTTATTTCTTAATTTAATAACCTAATATTAAAGTTAAAGTTATTTAAGTTTAAATAATCTTAATTTTTATAAAAATATATTAACTTTAACTTTAAAACTAAAGTATTTAAAGCTAATATTAATTTATTAATATTATATAAATACTTTTATAATAAAATAATAAAGGTAATATATAATTATAATTATTATTATAATTATTAAAAGAAAAAATAAGCTATTAGTTCTATTAACTATAACCTTAATAATAAGAAAAATATAAATAAAGGGAATACTATAATAAAGCTTAAAGGGATAAAGCTTTTAAAGGAAGAGAAGAAAACCTATTAGGAAAATAATACCTACTTTAGCTATAATAAAATAGGATACTATATTATAAATTACCCTAAAAAAAGTAAGAATATAGTTTAAATATAAAACGAAAAGAATAAAAAAGAGCTTATTAATTCCTTATCTATTAAATCCAAGTTGGAAAACTAGCTAAACTATTAAAAGACTCCTTAGCAATTTATAAACTATCCTTAACCTATATAAAAAGTAATTAAAATATTATTTAATTTATTTATTCTATTTAAATATAAATAAATAATTTTAAAATAAAAGTTATTATATTATATAATATTAAAGCTTAAATATATTTAATAATTAATTATAAATTAGCTTACTATATTAGCTATTAATTAAAAGCTAAGTTAATTACCTTAAAATAACTATAATAATTAAATAATTATTAAGGATAACCTATTAATATAATTAATTAATACTTTATTATTATTTTAAAAGTAAATAAATAAAGGTTTAAAGATTAAACCTTTTAAATTATTAATATTAAATATAATATTATAATTGGTTTAAAATAGCTAGTTAAAAATAAGGTTACTTTAAATTATACCTATTAAATATTATATTAATTAAAAGATTTACTCCCCTTTGCCCTATTCTTACCTATAATTAAGATTATATAGAAATCTCCTAACAATTAACAAGTTAACCCTACTATCCAATAGGATACTAACCGGAAGGATATTACTTTAAAAAAGAAATACACTATTCTAAAGCAACCAACCATATACCTTTAAAAAAATATCCAACTGGAAAGCCTTAAAATAAAGCAATCTTAAAATAAAAAGATCATTTAATAATTTATTAAAAAGATTAAGTTAAACCTTAAATAAAAATAATAAAAAAAAAGGGTGCTCCTAAATAAATTAATACCTATTAAATTTATTAAAGCAGCTTTAAAAGTAATTATAATAATATTAAAAAAGATTTAAAAGACCTTTAATAATAAATATATTCCCTTTTTATAAAATAAAAACCCTAAATATATTAAGCTAATTTATTACTTAATCTTTAAAAAGCTAACCTATTTAAAAGGGTTTTTTTTAAAAGTAAAAGCTAATAAGTTACCCCTATTATAATTAGAATATAATATAGTCCTTAAAACTATTATTAATAACCCCTTAAATAGCCCCCTTTAATACTAAACTTTAATTTAATACTTACTATTAAAAAAAGAAGTAATAAATAAATTATTAACCTATAGCTTTATTAAACCCTATATAGATATAAATATTTCCCTTATTCTTTTTACCCCTAAACTAAACTTAATTAAAAGATAGTTTTACATTAATTATTAATAAAGAAATAAATATTTAAAAAACTATATTATTCTAATATTAAATTTAAATAGCATTATATATAATAATTAAAAAGCTAAATATTATATTAAGCTTAATATTATTAAAGCTTTTTATAAATTAAAAATAGCTTTAAAATCCTAATATTTAATAGTATTTTGGACCTAATAAAAAGTATTTTAATAATTAATCCTACCCTTCGGATTAAAGATTAGCCCTATTTAATAGTAAAACTTTATTAATTTTTAACTATATAAACTACTTAACCTCTTTATTAATGTTTATATTAATAATATTTTAATATTTATAAATAATAAAAAAGAGCATTAAGAATAATATAAAAAAGTAATATATTGCTTTTATAATGTTAAGCTTTAAAGAAATATAAAAAAATCCTACTTTAATATAACCTTTATAAACTATTTAAGTATAATCCTAAAAGTTAAATAAAGTATTTAAATAAATCTTAAAAAAATAGATATTATTATTAATTAAAAATTTAAAAACTTAATTAATACCTAAGCTATTTATTTATTTTTAAAGCTATATAACTTTATTTAAATATTTATATATTATATTAATAATATAGTTAAACCTTTAAACTATTTATTTAAAAAGGGTATATTGTTTAAAATAAATAATAAATAATAAAGAATATTTAAATTAATAAAAAAGCTAGCTTATAAAGTATTAATATTAACCTTCTTTTAGCTTAACTAACTTATTAAAGTTAAAACTAATACCTTTTAAAATATTATTAGTAGAGCTATTTAATAATAATAAGAAAATAATACTTAAAAGCTTATAGAATACTTTTTAAAGATTATATTATTAATTAAATAAGTTTATTTTATATAAAATAAAAAACTATTAACTATAATCTAAACTATAAAGCATAATTGCTTAAAGCTATTAAATATAAAGTTCTTTATAGGAATTAATTATTAAGCCCTATTATATTTTACTATTAAAAGAATCCTCTTTATAAAATAAGTAAAATAGGTAGATTTCTTATCTAACTTTAATATTACCTTTTAATATTAGCTTAACTAAAAGAATATAATAATAAATACGTTATTTTATAAAATAGTTAATCTATTAACTATTAAAGCTTATGAAGCTAAAGAATATAATATACCCCTAATCCTATTTAAAGCTCTAAAAGGGCCAATATCTGCTATAAAAAAGGAGGCAATAGCGCTATATAGTTCTGACCTAATAGATTTAATCCAACAAAAAAACGAAAAATAAGGTTTAAAATATAAAAACTATTGGTTAATTATCCTAAAGTAAACCTTTAACCTAAAGATTTATCTCCGGATAGCCCTAATTAAAAAAGCCTACTATTTAATAATTACCGCTTACCCTAAGTAAAATAAATATATTAAAATAATTAAACAGAATTACTATTAGCCCTTATTAAAATAAAATGTTTAAATATATATTTATAATTATTATAATTATTAATAAAATAAAATTTCTTAAAATAAAATACTTAAATTATTATATTTATTATTAATCCCTATAATTATTTAACGCTATATTATAATTAATAGGAAAGATATACCTTTAAATAAATATAGCTATAATTATATATAAGCATTTATTAATAAATTTAACTACTTATTAATTATAATACTTAATAAAAAAAATAATATAACGGAAAATATAATATATTAATATTATAAATATACCTATTGCTTTTTAAATTTTTTAAAGGTATAGATTTTAAATAATATAGGACCCTTTATTTTATACTTCTTAATAAAGATTAATAAGTTAACCTGTATTAAATATTAATATAGGAACACCTTTTACCCCTAAATATAAAAAGCTATAAAGTTTATAAATTAAAAATTAAATTAATAGTTATACTTTTATATTAATAAATATTAAAATAATTAAAACTTTTATTTATTTATATTAAATTTTATATAATAATTTTTAATATTTAATTATTAATATAATATTATTAAAGGTCCTAATAGGAACTAATATAAAGAACCCTTTATTATTACTTTTATTAAATACTATTAAGAAGATAGTACTTAAAAGGCTAGCCTAACAATTAATATAATAAACCTATAAAGTATAAAAGGTAGTTTATAAAGTAATAAAAGCTATATAAAAAAGATAAAAGGTATAGATAAATAAAAAGCAATGCTTAATAGACTTTTATATAGGAAATAAAGTCTTTTTAAAAAAGAAGGGCTTTATAATTAATAGCTTAATTATTTAATTAAACTTTTAATAAGTTAAACCCTTTAAAATATTTAAGAAAAAAGAATATAATTATATATTAAACCTTTTAAAGTTAATAAAAATAATTAATCTCTTTTATATAAATTAATTATATAAAGTAAATAAAGACCTATTACCTTAATAAACCTAACCATTATTAAAATTTAAAAACATTAAAGGAGGATTAAAATAAAAAGTTAAATAATTATTTAAGTTATAAATAATAAAGTATAATAAAACGTTATAATATTAAATTACTTAAAAAGGTTATAACCTTAATAATATTTAATACCTAATAGAAAATTTTAAAAACTTGCTAGTTAAAATATAAAAGTTCTATAAAAAACACCCTAGCATACTAGAACTACCCAAATAGCTAAGCAAATAGATAAGAGCTATAATAGTTAATAAATTTACTACCGACCACCTTAACGATAATATTGCTATATAAAATAGCATTATAATTAAAACTAGATGCTATAAATAATTCCTTAACCTATTTTATACCCGTGTTTTAGTTTTAATAGGGGGAAGTGTAATAAATATATTAAACATATATTATACCGGAATATTATATATATTATAAAGGGATATTATAAAAATATATAAAACTTATATTAATAAGGTTATATAACCTATAATAGCTATAGGTATATATATATTTTTATATATATTTATATTTTAATTTCATCTTTCCTTCCTTTTTTCCTTAGCTTAAAATCTTTATTTATAACATTAATATAGCTATACCCTAAACCCCCAATTATAATAGAAACTATATTTATTAAAGCTTAAATTATAAGGGTTTTAAACTTATTATTATTATAACTTACTTTTAATTATATTAAAATTATATTAAAATTATATTTATTAAAGCTTAAATTATAAAAGTTTTAAGCTTATTATTATTATAACCTACTTTTAATTATATTAAAATTATATTAAAATTATATTTATTAAAGCTTAAATTATAAAGGTTTTAAGCTTATTATTATTATAATCCATTTTTAATTATATTAAAACTATATTGGAATTATATTTATTAAAGCTTAAATTATAAAGGTTTTAAGCTTATTATTATTATAACCTACTTTTAACTATATTAAAACTATATTGGAACTATAGGTTATTAAGGTTTAATTTATAAAGGTTTTATATTTATTATTCTTTTTAATTTCATTTTTAAATAATACTTTTTATAATTTTATACCTTTTTATAAAGTTTAAAAGGGTTATATTATTATATAATAATAATTATATTACTATAATAAAACTTTAATATAATTATATTACTTAATAATAGTTTTTATATAATATTTATTATAAAAATATCTTATAATATATATAATAAATAAGTACTTTTAAAACTAATATACTTAGATTAATCTAACCTTTTTAGTTTTTTATATGGCGCATTGACCATAGGGGTAAGCTGCGCTGTGTAGGGAGGGGTGAGCCGCCCTACATCCTGTCTACTATATATATAGGTAGTACATACTTAGGTAGGTACCTAGGTACCTAGGTTAGGGTAAGTGCCGCTACTGCACTCAGGTACGTATACAGAGGTAGGTATTGCTCGCATACTGTGTTAGGTATTGAAACACTACTTACTGTAGATGAGATATCGCTTTCTGAGAATAGGTAGGGTAGCCGACGCCGGTATTCAAAATTATACCCACTCCTATGGTAAGTGTTTGGTGTTTGGTCACTTTGCCGGCAAGGATGGGCCGACCATAGGTAGGTATTACCAGTACGGAATACGGTAGCTCGATTAACCATAGCGTGCGCTTGCGAGCTATCCCTACCGAGCCCTACCTACCTCCTAGGTAGATATCACTCTCGAATATTAGGTAGTAGAGCGGACTCTGAGCGGACCTACAGTAGGTAGGTGTTTCACCTGATGCCACTGCGAGTGGCAACGTAAAATCCCACAGCGATGGTTCGCATGCGTCGCTGTGTTGTCTTCCTTTGGAGCCACGGGTTCTGCGAGGCGAAAACTTGTCTGATCGGGCCATTTGAATGAAGGCGAGGCCAAGATGGGAGGCTGGTTGATTACCTACCTAGGTATGAGGGGACTCGACGACGGCCTCTGGACGGCCAATACCTCTACGAGGAGTGCTGGGCCGGGGATACCGATCGAGGCAAACTGAGGCCTGTGTATTACACACAAGTCCCATTGTTCTCCAGCTTCCTGATGGTGGCGATTCGCATTCAGCTAAGTGCATGTTGATAGGCTGAAGTCCTATCTACTCGTGCCATATCTTGTGTGAAGGGTTGCCGCGTGCATGCGCGTACTATACTGTGAGTATGAGCGACGTGAGGGAGCCTACGCTAGACTAAATATCCCAAATGTGGCCAAAAGATGAACAAGAACTGATAAAAGTACCTAGTACCCGCCGCCTGACGTGGCATTGCATACATATGCCGCTTAACGTATTAAACCACCCAGAACAAATTAAAGCCCATTTACATACTTACGTACATAGTAGATATCACATAAATACTAGCTTAGGTATAGTAGAAGTCAGGAGGACACATTCATACTTGGTGAGACATTGCACTACTAGTTACTATGTACTTAGTATCTTAGCCCAATTTGTCGTGTCTCCATTCGCAGACTGTACGACACTATCTACTTATTGTAGTGTTTGCTAGTGGGTGTATCGAGATGGGGCACCAGCCACTCACTTTGTGAAAACCTCATCAAGCCTGTGGGGGGCCGCCGACCCGTCTCTACCTAGACAAGCCTGGGATGCCAAACCCGGCTTAGCATCCTCTTTTGAGTGGCGTCCTGGCAGATCCTGGATCTTCTGTGCTGGGACAGTACTGGGAGTAATAGGTTGCCCTCAGCTCGCGCTCGCCTGGATGTTGGGTTGTGTTGTCCAGCCGAAGGCCAGCTGCTCACTTTTATACTAACTAGTCCTACATAGTATGTTATGTTATTACCAGTCCCCACCTTCGTCGGGTGCCCTGTCTAAACAAAAACAACCTTGGATCTGAGGATATCGATTGTAGCTGGCCTGCTTACTTACCACTTACCGACCTATCTACCTAGTACACACATACATTTGCCATACCGCGCGTTGACGGCATAACCTGGGCGACTATTGTAGCTGGCGCTTCCCACTGCCGCTTAGCAGCAGTCCTCATAGACCTCATGGTTGAATCCCAATGAACAATAGTCGCTAAGATGATGTCCCGGGAGCATCATCGCCGGCGGAGTCCTGAGAGCTCTCGCCGCCGGCGCAAAGAACGCCGCGACTCAAGAGAGCAACTCCAAAGCCACCCCATTCCGGCTCCCATCCCGCTCTATGGAGACATGTCCTCGCAATCACACCAACAGCCATTCCAGCCGCCGTATCAACAATCATTCCAAGACTCTTACTCGGCACCGTATCAGTCGCCATACCAACATGAACCCCCTCTAGCGCGCGATCCTGACCGCGACCCTGACCGCGACCGCAACCGCGATCGCACTCTCTCAACCTCCTACTCTTCTACCTCCTCTACCTCCTCCACCTCCTCGTCGCTCGTGAACATCTCACAGCCCTCCAAGAAGTTCGGAATTGGCTCGTTCTTCTCTACCAGTGCACGAAAACACCGCCGGCGTGTTAAAAAGAAACGCAGCAAAATCCTGCGCTTTGGCAATTCGTCGTCCTCATCCGTCGGCTCGGACCTTGCCTATGGCAGGGGCTATATCGATCGGCGCGGGAGCCGCGATTTCAGCCCCCCAACCGAGCAGCGGCCTTCAGGAAGAGATAATGACCCAGCGTGGCCCCGGCCTCCGAAGCGCGCACAGACCGACGAAGAGATTATTGAGCTGGGCCGAAAGTTTGCTGAGCTTGCGAGACAGCAGAATGCTGAAGACCTTCGAGCTGCAGGACGAACGCGCCCGTCGACATTTGCTAGTGCCGCTACCGCGCTTAATCAGTTTCGCCGAACCAATAGCGGGAAATCTAACAAGGGAATAGGGAACTCTAAACCGCACCAAGACTCCTCCTCAGATGACTCGGATTGGGAGTCCGCTTCATCAGACGATGAGTCAAGCGAGGGTGATAGCGACAACGGTCTAGCGTACGGCTCAACCCACCACTTGTCTAGTGTTTCGGGGAGGCCATCCCACTTAGGCTCATCTCATCGACCTACGCAAACGTATTCCCAAGGCATTCCATTAAATCGTAAACCTTCGCTCGTTGATCCCAAGCTATTTGGACCAGTTAATTCCCTCCGGGGGTTTGTCCAGACACCTTGTGGCTTCGACCGCGTGGATCGCAATACAGTTGAGGATACACGTCCGCACTATGAATCATCGATCGCACCGGGTGAAAGTGTTGGGTCGGCTGAAAGCCGTCCCATGCAATATGTCTATCCTATTCCGACTTCTGACCCATCTCATTTTGACGCAGGACGCGGATCTGTTGTTTCTGCGCAACAAATGCCCTCTCGCTCTAGGCCTGCCCCCGTGCCAATTCAGCAACCAAAACCGATAGCTCCAGTTTACAGTAAAGTCTTCGACTCTGTTGAAACAGACCCAAAGTACTCAAGTAGGTCGTCAGCCAGGGCTGCGGCATCAACCGGCGGAATTGGGGTTCCCGCCGCTACGATTAAGGCCCCTTTGAGCTCGGATGCAGCCATAGGCGCGTTGCTGAGGGCCGCTCGAAAGGCCGATGAGGATGAAATCCAAAAACCTCGTTCGGATGATTTACAATTGAGGCTTAAACGCGGCGGTGATAAAGGGCTTCAAGAAGAATATAAGAAACACGATGATCGTGAAGTTCTGCCTGGTATAGCTCCTGAAAAATTGTATGGACAAGACCTTGAAGCTACCCATAACGGCAAGAAAGACAGGCGCTACCGAGAGCAAAAGCAGTTTGACCCTGAACAGGATTTCAAAAGGGAGGACCGCCGTCTTGATAACGGTGATCCGACAAGTGACCAGGTGGCAAGTCAAAGAGGGACGCGCAAGGAAAAGTCCCGCGAGTATCAGAGTGGTGTATATGCACCGAAAACTGATGTCTCAGTACCTTCACAAGATCCTGGCATTCAGCGACCGAAGGATGCGATCGACCCATTTCAATATCAGGTTGCAGATGACGCTTTCCCAACACCACGTCATGGCACGCCGACAAGACCGTTGACACCCGTGATTATGACCGTGGAACGTGAGCCCGACTTCTCTAAGTTTGATAATTATGACCCGTATGAGCGATTAAGTCGCAAAGACTCTTTCGAACGCGAGCTTCAAGATGCACAGAATGCATACAAAGCTGCGGAGCAGGCAACTGTTCCCACAAGTAAAGCCGCTTTTGCCGCTGCTGCCGCAGCCGAGATAGCTACACGTCGGTTCAAGCGTTCCACTAAGAGGGACGTCGGTTCTCCGGGTCATTCGCAGGATTCAACCTCTTCGACTCGACCTAAGGACCCCGTGCTTGATGATGCTGACCGAGCTTACCGTGAAGCGAGAATTGCGCGTAGGATCCGAGAACAAGAAGAGAGGTCTCGAAGCAATTCTCCCGACTCAGTGGTCGATAAATGGAAAGAGGACAGATGTACCGCAACCCCGAGCCAAGTCGAGACACCTCCGGCAATGGATCACCCGAAGCAAAAGAGTCCTTTTGATGGACCTAATGCTGATGTTCGAATCGACAATGTGTTGGAACATCCTAGAGATCTTGCTCGTTTCCGGGTCTCCGAGTCTCGGCGTCGGTCATTAACGTTCCCCATGTTCAGCGCAAGAGATCCTTCTGCTGAACGTGAGCGCCCGATGCTGAATCTCGTACGACCAACTCCAGCGCCTTCACCGATGCCCGAGAAGCAGCAACTACGGACTATTGAATTGCCGTCGTCCATAACGGAAGCCGAAACTACTTCTTTGCCTTCTGCCAAAAGCGACGAGGTAGTTTCAGCTTCTTCGGTAGCACCCTCTAAAGCTGTGACATGGGGCGAGAACGAGACAAAACATTATATAGTTGAGAATTCTGAGCAGGAAGACGATTTGTACTCCGGCACAAAGATTGCCACCCCTGCAGTCACCCCTAGATCTCCAGCTGACAAGAAGGGCTGGGCTACTGTAGCTGCGGCTGCTTTTGGTGTTGGTACCGGGATTGTTGCCTCGTCAGTTTCCAACTCTGCGGTAGACATAGGTGCTAGTTCTGATCGTACCGAATCCGAACATTCTCGCCAATTATCTAAGAGGAATCCTTCATCCAAGTTTGACGATCTGTATGATGAACCGCCAATCCCTGGGCCAAAACCATCAAGCCCAAGAATAGGTCAGGTGCCAGGGCGTTTTGCTGAGGACCCAGTGTTCATGGCGAATATTGCGGCTGGACTTGAAGGCAGTGGGTTCGATCCTAATATCATCATTGATGATGCGAGATTTCACCGCCGCGATTCCCCTCCAGGATCGAATGAACCACTTGCTCGACATGTTGAGCTGGGTGAAGCTACTGATCGATTCAGCAAACCCACGGTGCCCCAACCTACGGAGTCCACGAAGTCTGAAGATCATGAAAGGGTCGTAGATGATTCTGCTGTAGCTCCACAGGAGCGGAGCGTATCTGGCAAAGACAAGAAGAAGAAAAAGAAGGCTAAGAGAGCGTCTGTTGCTGATGAGCCGGAACCATCAACAACTAACACCCGGGAGCTATCACAAGAAAGTTCATATATGATGATAGAGCCTGAAGCAGACTCTATGTTAGCTCTTGAAGCCCAGGAGAAAGGGGCCAAAGTGGACGCTGATGACATAGTACCCGAGCCTGTCATAAGGGACAACGTTTTGGCAGACTGGGATTCACAAAGAGAAGGGACCAGGAAGCCGAGTCGTGACTCCTCACCTTCTCGCCACGCCCCGCTCGACAGGGATACTGTAGAGCGCTCCAAGAGTTTTGTTGATTCTAGTAGTAGTCTACGGAATGACAGCGCTGCAGCCGTTGAAGAAGAATGGGTGGATCTGCCCAAAAAGGAGAGAAAAAAGAAGAAGTCTAAGCGCGATTCAACTACACGTGAACAATCTTCTGTTTCTCGATCCCTACCTCGTCCAGGAGATTATGTCGAGGGTCCCGAGCAGACATTGTCGGAAGTTTCGTTTACTGACACGGCCTTGGGATCAGCTCATCCTAAAGCAGATCTGGTGGAAGAGGGAGCCAAACGTAGGAGTGCACCTGGCGGGTTCCCTGAATATGAAGATTTGTATGTTCAAAGCCCACCCGATAGAGAAAGAGAGTTGTCCGCATTTACGGACAAACAAGTAAGCAATAGCTCAGGCTTCTTTGGTCGCCTCAAGTCATCCATGGGATTCAGCGAAGGGAAAGATCAACCCCAGGTACAAAACAAGGAGGCAAATTCTTTTTTAGATAATGCCGGCGCTCTTGGCACAAGTGCCGGCCTAACGGGCTCTGCGATTGCCCTTGCGTATCAAAAACTCACTGCAAATGCCGCCCATACTACGCCAGAGGCAGGTTTACAAGGAGAAGCAGAGGCAACTGAAAGGCGCCCCAACTCACCTGATGAGACTGCACTCATCGACCCCGAAATCGTGGAGCGGGAAATACGACCAGCCATTGATCCTACATACGGTGATTTGCTACCCTTGCCCCCGAGTAGATCGATCTCTCCGGTCCCTGACCTTGATGAGGCGATACCGCCCCTTCCAGAGAGTCGGCCTGGAACCCCTGAGGATGAGCGAGAACGGCTTCTATTAGCTCAGAAATCTACTCATATCCGTCGTCGCAGCGAAACTCCACTCCGAGTGAAGACACCTAGCCAAAGTGCGATTCCTCTTCAGTTTCGGCTAGCCCAAAGAACTACCCCGGCGTCTCCGGGCGTCCAGAAACCATCTCCTTCAGCTTCCCCAATCTCAGCGACACAGGAAACTGGTAGTGTTCCGAGGAGACCACGGCCTATGTCTTGGGAAAGTACGAGGACGTTTAAGCCACTGCTCTTAGTAGAGAGAACATCACGTGAGTCGGTCGTCACGCCGACTTCCCTTCATGAAGAGATAGAGCCAGGCGACATTCAAGATGAGCCTCAACATGCATCTTCGCCAACGATTAGTCATGCAGTAACTCCTCGTGATGATCTACATGATAGCAGTTTGGCACGAGAAGCAACGGCCAGATCGCCGGAATCACCTCAGTTACCTCCCCTGCAACCAGTAGAGAAGGCCGAGAGTCCCACCACAATCCCTGATCCTGTTGATCCTGTATCTAAGAATCGGAGCTCCTATCTTCTTTACTCGAGCCCACCAGGCCATCAAAACTCCGATAATACTGATGCACCCGAAGGCTCTCCCTCTTTAAGGGCTGCCAAACGACACATGGCTCTCGGTGAAGTTAAAGAGGATACTGTGGATGACATACCTGAGGATTATTTGTTAACGACGGCCGCAGATGGTTTCGCTACAGAGGCATTTGTTGATGACGTTCTCGAAGATGACGACATCGAATTTCTAGAAACACCGCCGGAAACTAAGAATCGTAGTATCTTAGATTTGATTCCTGTAGGAGTATTCTCAGGACTTGGTAAGAGAGGAGCTACTACCGAAATGGACACTCAACGTAAGGTGCCTAGTGAAGGTGTCCCTGTCGCTATCAAGAAGGCTGAAGAGGGGAAGAGTGAGAAGGACGATTTTCGTGAAATCAAATCACTGGCAAAAGCTTCAGCCGTCGAAGCATCTGCGGATCCAGAAGTACCCTTGAGCAGTATTACCTTGGACTCTTCTGTCAAGATGGGGGAAGAGGACGATGCAATTTCTTCGATGAGGCTTTCCAAGAAAGGCAAGGAGAGGAGCCTATCGCTTCCAGCGCAAGACGAGAATACCACTGGGCCATCACTCCCGGTGGAAGACACACAAGATGAGTTTTTTGACGCTCCTACAGGACGGATTGCAGATGAGCTCCCAATTGAAAAAGCCGAGTCTGATAGCTTGAGTGGCTCTGTTGTGATTCCTAACAATGAAGTCGCTGAAATATCCGTCAAGGCACCTAAGGAACTGTCCCCCAATTCTGCCACAGAAGCCGACGAAGCTGCTGTTGAAGCCCCTGCTCAAGAGACACTCGTCAATATTGCTAAAGAAATCCCAGAGTTTTCGGTCGAACTCGGATTCCAAGCACCTGCTGAAGCCTTGACTGAGGCCACACTTGAAACCCCTGTTAAAAGCCCAACTGAAGTTGAGTCCTCCACTCAAGCAGTCCACTCTGACGAACTGGCCATCACTACGAAAAAGGGAAAGAAAAAGAAGAAGCGCAAGTCCCAGATTCAAGAACTGGAAGCAGAAGAGAAGTCTTACTTGACCATATCTGAAGGTGATGCTGTGGTCCCCGCAACCGGCGAAGACGCCATAATCGAAGGCTCTACTTCAACTCATGAAGAAATGGGCCCGGAAATAGTAACGTCCCTAGCAACCCCAGAAACAACTAAGGACAAAACCGAAAATATAGCCTTTGCCCAGGAAGAAGCTACTGTTACTCCTATTCTAGATGCGACAACGCCAAACGAACAACGATCCTTGGATGTGGGCCAAGATAATTCAAACCCCGTGGATAAGACTACATCAGAGCATAGCTTCGAGCACGTTCAAGTCTTGCCTATCGAGGTTCAAGATGTATCGCACGAAACCAAAGAGGACTTTGCAGATACACCTCCCTCAAATGCCGCTGAAGAAGTGCCTGCTGCGACTTCGATCAAATCTAAGAAAAAGAAGAAGAAGAAGCAATCCCAAACGTTTGCGCCGGAGCAGAACATATCTGCCGTGGTAGATTCCCAGTCTCTCACCAACCTTGTAGGAGAAACTAAGCAGAGTGGAAATGAGCTGCTCCCATCAAAGCTTCCAGAGGAACCCGGTGCTGCGACTGAAGCAATACCTCCAACTCCCACTATGACGGTTGATGCTGCTAGCCTACCAATTGCTCCTACAGAGATCATCGAACCCTGCCCAAGTGCTACACCTGGTGAGCTTCACGAGCAGCCTGATCCGACGTTGAAAGTCTCTCAACCGCCAAGTGACATCATGGGGCCTACAACAGGAGAGGAACCTAGTTCAGAAGAAATAAAGTTCGATATCCATGAAATCGAAGGCGAGGCACGAATACGAACTAGCGAACCGACTTTAATGCCCTCAGAAGACCAGCGTGTGGACACTTCTCATCCGCCGGAGCTGAGCAGCGCGCTTGAAGCGCAGCTGGAGGTCAACCCACTTCCCGTGGAAGAAGTAACCCAAACAGCGAAGTCTACTGAGCCAGATGAACGTCCACTCGCCGAAACTGCCAATGAAGATTTGCATGATATCTCACCCAAGTCACTTGAGGCAGCTGAGTCGTCAAAGGACCAACAGGAAGCTGCCGATGACAGTCAGTTTTCGCCTTCAGATCGATTGACTGGCACTCAACCTTCTAAACCCCAGGACGAACCCGAAGAGCCAGGTGGTAAAAAGAAAAACAAAAAGAATAAAAAGAAGAAACAGAGTGCCTTAGACTCATCCGACCTTCAGGAAACGACTGATACTCCACCTAAAGCTGAAGACGTGCAGGACCAGTCTATGAAAGATCAGTCGGCAGTGAGCCAAGTTCCTGAAACGCTTCAAGCACTGCAAGGTACAGACGTCGATCCAAGTCAGGCAGAGGTTCCTTCTGGTGATGTCTTGCCTGAAGCCGGTAATTCAGCCTTGGATTCAAAGGAGGTCACCGGCGATGAAGATATTGCCAAACAGCTCGATGCTAGCTCAACACAACAGCTAGAAGAACCATCTAGACCTACAGAGGAAACATCGGAATTCCATAGTGAAGGTGCTGTTGACTCAACGAAATCTGCGATGCCGTCTCAGCCGGAACCAACCGCAGGTGCCTCCTTCTCAGAGCCCGCCACGCCAACAAAGAAGGGCAAGAAAAAAGGGAAGAAGAATCGGCAAAGTGCGGACCTGGGTGCTTTAGTAGAGACTGTTGATCCTTCTTCGGCTGTAGTAGATACGGTCGCTCAAACTCGTACTGACACCATGCAGCTAGGATCAGAGTCCAGTCTGTTAGTTACTGCTGATGGCGACTTACCAATGGAAAAAGAGACTGCTGAAGTTGACCCAGAAGTAGAGGTTTTGAACAAGGAGAAACCAGAGAATGACAAGAGGCGGGATCCCACTCAGTTCGACCTAGACAATAGCAGCGAGACCATGCCGGAGACAACGGATACTTCTAGTGCACAGCAAGATACAATCACTATACCGCAACCTGAAGAAGTATCACATATTGCGGTTGAACCAATAGTCGACAATGCTCGCCCTACTTCCCCAGAAGTGGTGAATGCTACAGGAGATGTGTCGCTGTCGCCGAAAAAATCGAAGAAGAAATCGAAGCGACCGAGTTTGGCTCTGGCGGAAGACGACGATACATCTGATCTCCCTGGGCCAATTCCGGAATCTGTGTCTCATTTCAAGGAAGCCTCTCATATACCGGAACAAGTTCAAGATGATGATGCCGATGTCAGTTCCACTTCGACATATCCCAAAAAATCAAAGAAGGACAAGAAAAAGAAGCGCCAAAGTGTTCAGTTTGTAGAGCCGATCGAGGAGTCACGGGAAACACCCAAAGAGGACACAAATATATTTGCTATGCCTGAAGTGACAGCCGAGCTGAAAGAATTACCTTTGGACACTTCTAGTCAAGTAACAACTCCCGCGGAGTCAGCAACTTCCCCGGTGGAAGTATCGCGCAACCTTGGTGAAGACGACAACGGTCATCTATTTCAGGAATCAACTGAAATACCGTCTCTAGGCCTTGACTCGTCTTTTGTCCCATTACCAGCTGATGGAGATGCTGGTACGGACCTGCTTCACGATGTGTCCACTCACTCCACCCCCCAAATTGTTCAGCTCGAGGAGAATCAGATGTCAGAACAACAAGAACACGAAGAAGCAGGGAGTGCAGGCCGGGGTCTCGAATCAGAGGAACAAAAGCATATTGATGCTTCGGTGCCTATTGAATCTCAAAGGGAAGGTGACACCCACAAATCCATCGAAGCCCAGGTTGAGATGATGCAGCCAGATACTATATCTAATGTCCCAGTTGAAACGGATAGCCTAATGGTTGCAGAGGACAAACCCCCAGCCGAGGCCATGCCAGTAGTTGAGGAATCTGTTTCAGCCACCACCAACAATGAAGGTTCTGTAGTGTCCAAGAAAAGTAAAAAAGAGAAGAAGAAGCGCAAAGGAAAGTCACAGGAGAATCAAGAGTCTATCTCTGATGCTACACCCAAGGCAGAGAACCAGAAAACCCCCGAAGTTCCTTCAGCAAATACAACTGAGACTGAGCAAGGTGAGCCAGCAGAATCTAAAGATCAGGCCCTTGCCGGCGAAACAGTTGTTGACGAACCACGCCCTGAAGAGAGAATAGTCGGTGCACCAATTATCGAAGAACCAGTCAATGAACCAGCGGGCATTGATGAGCCCGCAACTGAAGAGCTCATTGTCAGAGAGACACTCAGTGAAGAACCAATTAGTGACAAAACGGACAGTGACAAATCAATTGTCAAGGAGCCTATCCTTGAAGGAACGATTGTCGACCGCTCATCTGTTCAAGCACCAGTCGTTGGGGAATCTATCGATGACAAGTTAGCTATGGAATCAACGGTGGACGAGACCGCCCCTGATCTTGCAACGAAGAAAAGCAAAAAGAGTAAGAAAAAGGCCAAGAAGAATAGCAAGATCATGGAAGATGAACCAACTCGAATCTCCGATTTGACCCTGAGTTCTGTTGTCGATGATGGGGCGACGAGTCGAGAGTACACAATAGACCCGCCCCAATCTGCTGCACAGGAAGGAACTGAGGATCTCCCGAAGTCACCCAATAAGTCGATTCTGCCCATGGGTGACCAGGAAGTGCCATTAGAAGCGTCTTCCATCACTTTACCCTCTGCACTGACCGATCAGAGTCAATCAGGCCAAGATAATCAAACTGAGAACACGGGGATGCCTTGGGTGGACGAAACAACTCTCACAGAACCCGTCGCAAGTAATATCAACGCTGTTGAGCCATCAGTATTAACCGTTCCAGAACCAGCGCAGCTTTTAGATGCGCTGGTTACCGAGGCACAGTCTGAGCCCATCGTCCCTGGCAAGTCCAAGAAAGATAAGAAAAAGAAGAAACGAGATAGCCAGCTTTCGGAAAACGAAAATACCGAGCCCGTGGTTGATGTTGTAAACCCCACTGGGATAATTGAGCAGACGACAGCCGCGTTGTTGCCAGGCACCCCAGAAAATACTGTATTGGCTGATTGCTCCGAACCACAAATCCAGAAAGTAGATTCTCCTCTTGAACACGAACCAGTCTCTGTGGTACCAACCATATCAATCGAGCCTGAAAGTTCTACTAACCCGTTGATGCCTGTGGAGCAGTCTTCGGAGCAGCCACCTACCGATGGCAGAGTAATTTCGGAGGTTACTGAGAAGTCTTTGGCTGTGGAGACTGAGGGAGACAAAACAGAACAGGGGAATCCGCCTGGTGAAGAACCGTTTTCCCAGAAGCCGGGGGAACAAGCTGTAGATGAACACGTCGCAGTCCAACTAAGTGAAGGGAGTAGTTCAACCGTATTACCACCGCCCGCAGAGTCGAATGGTGATGATACGGGTAAGTCAGCCTCCGACAAAAAGACCAAAAAAGACAAGAAAGACAAGAAAAAGAAGAAAAAGAAGCAGGACACACCAGCCGACGAGGAGGCTCGTTTGGCATCTACTGAACCTACACAACCCGCTTCTGATCTTCAAGAACAGAATGACATCAATCTTTCCACGGAGCCTGGCATTACCATCACTACTGACGTACCACTCAAGTCTCACGACAACCTAGTCGAGGTGACTAATCTCGATGATATGTCTAGCCATACTACAGCTGAACCGAGTAACGAAGAGAAGCAGAGAGAGAAGCAAACTAGTTTGGCGAACGTCGAGATTTCTTCAGAGCCACAGCCAGCACCTATACAAAGCGTCTCTGCCGACCAAGAGGAAACTCACTTTGACTTCCCACAAAGGCTCGAAAAGCCACTCGCCGAGGAACTTCCCAAGATAGAAGATACTCAAAACATTCAGTCTCCCCTAACCGAGACCAAGGAAGAGAAAAACGCCACCGATGAGGGAGAAGAGATGCCACGTGAAGAAGAAAAAGAACTTGCAGATCCTAAGCCGGATGAGACGGAACAACCTGACATTTCGAATGCCATCCCTTTTGAGGCCGCTGAAAACTCTATCACAGTTGCGGGTGACTCTAAACATTTAGTTGCCACGCACAGTGAAACTATCCCAGAAGCCAGCTTCATCTCCAAGGATGACGACGCCTCAAAAGCCGAAAATGCCACTGTCGATGACGATGTATCCCAAGACAACAGTGCCCCTGGGACTGGGGATAGCCTTCATGATGCAGGTGCTACTCAAAGCGATGTCGTTGCTCAAGCACAGAGTGGTCGTCAGGATGAGGGCGCCAGTCAAGGCCAGCCTCTTGAGAGTGAGCATACTATTAAGGAAGAGACTACGCTTGACCCTGAATCTCTCACTCATAACCAGCCTTTGGATGACCCACCCCCAACGAAGAAAGGCAAGAAGAACAAGAAGAAGAAGAAGCAGTCTGTTTCCCAGATTGAGGAGCTCTCCGAGGACATTCGAGCTAAGGATGCTTCTTCGTCAGTAACTACCGATGTTGTTGAACCCGCTGAGGATAAGACACCACTGTCAGCATCTGCACCTCATAATGAGGTCGACCCGATAGAACCTGGACCAGAAATGACGGATATCTCTAGAGATGACGGAGTCTCTGCGGACCAACTGGCTGATGACTTAGCTGCGAGGGCGGATGCTCTTCTGACTGAGCCTTTGGCTTCCGAGTCTTCGAATGAGATTGGCCTCACTGATCCTGCTCCAATAGAGAATGATGAGAAGGGCACTTCCAGTAACGAGCTTTCCGAGGAAGGGCTAGCCGGAGAGTCAGCTGCTGGTACAATTGATGCTTCAGTGAACGATCCGCTAATTCCTAAGTCTTCGAACGAGGATAGCCCTATCCTGCCTACTACGAAGAATAGCAGAAAGGACAAGAAAAAGAAAAAGCAAGCTACATCGCAGGAAGATGAATCAGCTCAGCAGGCACCACCTGCAGAAGCTTCACCTAAAATACAAGAGCCGACAGTACAGCTAGAGCTACCACAGGAAGATATATCGCAAGGATCCTCGCCAAACGATGACATATCCAAGGAAGTGCAGCCCGAGAACGAACAAGTCCAAATGGAGGTGTCTCACACTATTGAGGATACACTTAGCCCAGAAGAGTCAAAAGAGACCGAACTTCCGACCGAGGTAAAGCGCACGTCCTCTTCAGAACCTGCCACTGTTATCGAACTAGAGGCACAGACAAGAGATGAAACA
This sequence comes from Xylaria bambusicola, assembly GCF_022495145.1. NCBI lineage: Eukaryota > Fungi > Ascomycota > Sordariomycetes > Xylariales > Xylariaceae > Xylaria > Xylaria bambusicola. Next base: position 293,510 of record NW_025953602.1, on the reverse strand, counting down.
ATCAAAAGTGATAACCCTCCAAATGACGAAGTCTTAGACCCCAGCCCTCCCAAGAAGAGCAAAAAGGACAGAAAGAAAAAGAAGAAAACCAGTTCCTTGGATCCTGAGGCCCCGCTACGGGCGGAGTCATCACAACCTGAAGGCGACCAAGCACCTGAAGTTGCAGAGTCTGTTCTTCAAGCCAAATCATTACAGGAAGCTGAAGCCCCTCCAGGCGCTGGCCCTCACAATGTCCAGGATGGCGACCTAGTCCATTTGACTCCAGCTGAGAAGAGCAAGGGCGAGAAAGAACAGCCACCACTAGAAGCACAATCAACTCAAGACACTGTTGAACGCTCAGCTGAATTTGCTCTCATTGACCACCCTGGCGCAAGTCAACCCATTGAAGCCTCTCTCCCTAATGTATCGGGGATGGCAGAAGTTATGGAGCCCTCGGCTACTGAAGATGTCCAGCTGCAATCAAGTCAAGACCCCGAGGTATCACAAACGTCATTAGCTGAAGCCTCGCAAAATGACGGACTATTTGGAACTACGCCTAGTGTAAAGAGCAAGAAAAGTAAGAAAAAGAAACGCGCCAACACTATAGAAGCTGAGCCCGAGCCCAAAGTAGATTCAAAAGACGAGATAGAATCGAGCGCTTGGCCTACTGAGACTCTTGAGTTGCCAGAGGGTCAGAATGTTGTCCTATCAAAAGAAGAGTCAAGTATGCAAGCTACGGACGCCCAGGGCACTGTATCCGAGACAAATAAGGCTCTCCATCATGAATCAATAGCAAACTCAACCGTTGATTTTGATACTAGCGCTCAAGCGTTGGACACAGCTTCCAGGAAAGAGACAAGCTCTTTGAAGCCCGAGGAGGCGAGAGAGTTGACTACTGAGCTTAAGGCCAGTGAAGCTCCGACGGAAACTGTTGCCGGAAGTGCAACAGAAGCTACATTTCCTAAAGATCAACAGACTACAACCCAGGTTATCGAGAACGAGCCACTTGAAGAGGTAGCGTTAGATACAGCACCGGCAATTGGTAATCTCGACTCGCCACCATTGCAGAGAACAGAGACTGTACAGCTAGAGGAAACAACCCCCGCGGTGAATGATGAAACGGAAACCGTACCGAGTAAGAAGTCGAAGAAGGATAAGAAGAAGAAGAAGCGAGCCAGCCAGGTCAGCTGGGAACTAGGACCAGAGGCTGAGATTGAGGATCTACCGGAACAGCAGCAGTCAGAGCGGACTTTTGACGAACAGCCAACGACGACTGACAGTACGGACATGCGTGACAGTGGCAAACCAGCGGAAGACCTGTTTTCCGAGTTAAAGTCAGAAAAGGTTTCTAAGAATCAGCGTCTAAGCCAAATGGATTGGGAACTGGAACCAAACAGTGGAATAGCAATCGAAGAGCTAAAACCCTTGCCCTCCACAGAACAGGGACAACACGACGACATGCTGCTTGATCATCAATCTCTTGCCGGGGACACAGAAACGAGCTTAAAACACTCTATCAACCTTGACGACACTTTCCTTGAAACCGCCTCTAGCAAAAAGTCGAATAAGAAAAAGAAAGCCAGCCAACCAGATGGTGATACCGAAACTCCAACCCCCGTTACGTCAGCATCAGCAACGGATCAACTACTCGTCGATAAAACCACAAGAGATAAAGGTCTTGAGCTGATTGACACTCTATCGGCTGCAGCTGCAGAACCAGTGCAATTTGAAGTGAGCGCAGACTTTCTTCCCCATGAGATTGACTCAGAGTCTAAAATAGACAAGCACAAGGCGAAGAAGCAATCGATTGCAAAAACTCATGATCCTGAACCTGTTGCCAAAGAAGACCCTGGAGACCTTGGAGAAAGCACAAAAACTAGCGATGATATCGATGCTTCTGAGCACCCATTTCCAGTCCAAGATATCCCTGATGCTTTTCAACCGCCTAGTGTTCCCTCTGAGCAAGACTCAGCCAAAGAGAAATCTCGTGATCTCTTTGCTGACGAAATGCAGCCACCAGTCAGCCAACCTCACGACGACGATTTAAGCCAGAGCCTGCCTGTAATGACTAATATTACTGAAGATGGGTCAACCAATACAGATACAATCCCTCCGCATGACAAGTCATCTGACACGCAGAATGCAATGATACCCCCCAGCTTGCTAGAAGGGGACTTCAAAGAGATAGCTAGAATGAGCCAAGCTGACGAAGTGGCTGATAGAAGCGGCAGTTCTCAGGACATACCCCAAGGGATTCCCGAGCCTCCGATCAAGACATCTAGAAAAGAGAAAAGAAAGGCAAAGAACGCCCAAGCACTAGGCGTCTCTGCCGCGGTCTCTAGTGTAAACCCTGGGGTCAACTTTCAATCGTGGGATTGGTCTAACATTGACAATAAGACACAGCCCGAGACTCGTGTTCCCGAAACAGTCTCAGCTCAGGGAGATCTTCCCCAGACAGAATCTCAAGCAATTATGCAGCCAAGTCACGAGACTGAAGTACCAACCCAGCAGGGGCAGGAACGAGAACCAAATTTAGATTATCTTGGTAGCACTCAGCCAGCAACAGGTGAACCTAAACCTGAAATTGAATCTCAACCCAAGCCCGAGTTCCAAGTTGAACCTGAAACCCCCCCTATCTCTCGAAAGAAGCTAAAAAGGGACAAAAAGAAGAAAGAAATCAGTCAATCAGAGTCAAACCAATCCTCCGAGTCGCGAACTTCGCGAGCACAAGAATCTGTAGATGGTAGCGAGTCACACGCCGTAGTTCTCGAGTCATCATCTCGAGATACCGAAGTTATGGATCCGCAGGACGATGGTAGGGCCTCGTCCGGTAAAAAGAAGAGCAAGAAGGATAAGAAACGTGGCAAATCACTCGTGGAAGACACTCTTTCAGAATCACAGACTATAATCGATGGGCCTCAAAACGTGGCACCCCCCCAGCAGCCGAGTGTCAATGAATCTCTACACGAAGAAGGCGAAAATCTTAAAACGCAAAATTCCTCCACAACCCAAGTACCCATCCAACCACAGGACCAGCCTGTTATCACCAGCGATGAAGCGGTGGAAATGTCACGGAACGTAATAGATGCTCTCGAGGCCAGTGCATCAGCGGGTTTCGAGCAGCGACCGCGGACTCCTCCACCAGATGACCAAGCCCGTATTATCGTAGATATGTCTCCGGCACAACTGAGTAGCCACATCGAACATGACCGTCCTTTCGATCAATCAACTCAGCCAGACAAAAAAATACGTACTCGTCTTGTAGAAGATGATACAATTCTGACGGAACCTCTTTCTGCCATTATGCCTGGACCGTTGGCTCCTATCTCTGAAGTATTGAATACCCAGTCCAGAGGTGCAGTGGCTGGAGATATTCCTTCAGTACTGGAGGTACCTATCGAACCTGAACCCATGCAGGTCAATGATCCTCAAACGAGTTCTAAAGAGAAGGAAATCGAAAATCCGGTTTTGGTTCACAACGACAACAGATCAGCGCTGGAAGAATCCCCTATAAAGAAGTCTGATAGAAAAAAGAAGAGGAAGAAAGGCCAAGTTGACGAGGATCAAAGCGCTGGCACAGCAATTGGAGCTGGTGTTGAAGTTGGAGTCGTCGAACTGGCAGAGCAACTTGGTGAACCGAAGGAGGTAGTAGCGGAGAAAAGGTCAAAACATGTTGAGGAGAGGAAACAAAATGACGACCAGACATCCGTGCACAAGACACCAGAAGAATCTAGACTAGATACTGATCCTAGTGTCTCCAGGACTGAACCGAGTACTTGGGCAGAAGGACAGACTAGCGAAACGCCTCGAGAAGTAGTTAGCCCTGCAGAAGATCGGAAAGTGGTTGAACTTACCAATCTGGAATATCCTGATATAGTCGGTACCATTGTTGAGAACACAACAAGCCCCGGCGAAGTCGTATCTGAGCTTTCAAAGCCGTCTACTGTGGATGACGCTGGTACACAGAAAAAACACACCAGCGTAGTCGATGCCCAAGACAATTTGGACCGGAATACATCAGAACAGATGAAAACCTATCATCAATCACCCCTACATGCTGAGGCGAGGGATGCACGCGAAGAATCTACCCTACCTCTACAACCCCCACCACGAACGCCTAGTGCATTAGACTACCCTCGAAGCTTACCGCCTGTCGAAGAGGAGACTCGTGAGGACCTTGAAAAGGAGTTACGATTGGGGGTTGAAAACAAAATCCATACAGAGCTAGAAGCAAACAGGGATAGCGGGTTCATTACCAGCTCTCCAAATCCTCAACGACATAGTCTTGATCTTGATGATGCAGGCCAACGCGACAGTGGCGTTCACATGCGTGACTGGACAGCAGCGACTCCATCGAACCCTGGTGTGAAAACAGTGGGCTCTGAGGAGAGCAACACCCGAATAGCGCCGGATGTCATTGATAAAGACAACAACAGCTCACAAACACCGCAACCGCATGAGCGACGTTCACGACGATCCCTATTTGACAACGAAACGCCAAAGCTGGACACACCTACACAAGGCAGAGGATGGGAGCGAGGCAACACACCAGAGAAGCCAGCTGAAGACGAGCCGCTGAAGCGGACGACGACGACACCGTCAACATTACGAGCAGCGAAATACCAAGAGCTCACATCCTCCAGAGACGCCAGCGCGGCTCTGCAAGGACACACACCGCAGCACCAAACACCAAGAAGCGTTTCGGACAACACCAGCATGCACGATGTCAAGCGACAATCGACACCGCTGATGGAAAGCGCGGCTCGACGATCGACGTCGAACACGGGCATCTCACGGCTTCGGACACCAGAGCTGGCCAAGTTTCGGACTGAGAGCCCTAGCAGCCACAGCGTGCACAGCGTCCGGAGCATCCGCAGCCTGCGGTCATCGGGCGCCAACACACCCCCCCTTCTGCGACGGGTGGATCGGCGAATGAGCGGTGACCTGCGATCCCTGAGCCACAGCTCCCCCACTCCCAGCCTCCACAGCTCCACCTCGGCCAGGAACAAAGACACCGACAGAGACACCGCCAAAGATGCTGCTGCTTCCTCTGACCGCCACGCTCTCCCAAGCACCATCACCCCCATTGCCAACGAAGGCCGTGTCCGCGCTAAGGACATGACCGACGTCTATGTAGGTCCATTTATCTCTTTCTGATCTAGCCCTGCCCTCTTTGCTCGCTGTATAGTTGCCAATCGGGCTGTTGTGCCCTTTTCCGCCCTTTTTTTGCCGTTTTTCTGGTTGCCTGTTTCCATCCCTAGCTCTTATGGCACGAGTAAGAATTGGCAGACGATGCATCCGTTCGCTACCATCAATTCATTCGCTAAGATCAAATTCAATAACAAATTGAACAAATACAAGAAAATACTCTACCGAAAATTGCTAACTAAATGCCTCATCCAGGATGGCTATGGCGAGGGCCGCATCGGATCCCCGCGGTCACCCACCCGACCCCCCAGCATGCGTCGTCGACAGAGCATGCAAGTCCTCGAGCTTGAGGCCAGAGTCGAGCAACTTCTCGCCGAAAATCGTGCCCTTGCTGATGCCCGGACCCAGGCCGAGCAGAGTCTGAGCTATCGCAACACGTCGGCCATTACCGATCGTGACGCCGAGATCGAAAGCCTCAAAGCCTCGCTGCAATGGCTGCAAAATGAGGTCACCCGACTGACCGAGGTCAACGAGGGTCTGCAGAGCGCCAACAGCCTCCTCGCCCTGCAGCACAATGAAAAGTATACCCGGCTTGAATCACAACACACCACGGCCACTCGAGAATTGGAGGAACATCGCGGTGCCAAGGACCAATTCACCCAGACTATACAAGCCAAAGATGCCGAGATCCAAGAGCTCCGCAATCAGCTAGAAGCCACCAAGGAGCAGATTCGGGAAATGAAGCAGCAGATCCTTGCAACCAAGCCTCCTGATGCTGACTTCCTTCGCCTCAAGGATGAGGATCACTTCGATCACCGGTGCCAGCAGTTATGTTCGCATGTGCAACAATGGGTCCTCCGCTTCTCCAAGTTCTCTGACATGCGGGCTTGCCGACTTACGAGCGAGATCAATGACGAGAAGATCATCGACAGATTGGACAATACAATATTAGACGGTTCAGATGTCGATGACTATCTGAGCGATCGGGTCGCCCGCCGCGATATTTTCATGTCCATGACTATGAACATGATTTGGGAGTTTGTCTTCACCCGTTACCTTTTTGGTATGGATCGAGAACAGAGACAGAAACTCAAGTCACTCGAGAAAATTCTGACCGACGTTGGGCCAACCCATGCTGTCCGCCAATGGCGCGCCATCACCCTAACACTCCTCTCCAGGCGCCCTGCCTTCGGCGACCAGCGCAATCAAGATACCGAAGCAGTGGTGCAAGCCATTCTTCAAACACTCTCCATGATTCTACCACCGCCATCCAACTTGGAATCTCAGATTCAATCCCAACTACGCCGCGTTATGCGCGAAGCTGTCGACCTATCAATCGAAATGCGCACACAACGAGCAGAATTCATGATGCTCCCACCACTACAACCGGAGTATGACGCCAACGGCGAACTCACGCAGACAGTAACATTCAATGCAGCGCTTATGCACGAGCGATCAGGTGATTCGTCCACCACAGACGAGGCGTACGAGGCCCAGGGCGCCGTTGTCCGCTGCGTACTCTTCCCTCTTGTCGTCAAGAAGGGCGATGATAATGGCATTGGGGACGATGAGATTGTCGTTTCTCCTGCCCAAGTGCTTGTGGCCAAGCCGCGACGTTCTGCAATCAGAATGGTGACTCCATCGTCCGACGCGGGCGGTGCTTCTCTATTGAATTACGGGGCACCTTCAAACATATCAGCAACTATGCCTGATGCCCCTTTGACCCCAGAGTATACCTAGTGAGGTTATTATGGACCTGACAAAACAAGGCAGAAAACTACAGAGTGAATAATTGGAGCATCACGATGTGGATGTTTCCTTGGAGGAAAAAAAAAAACTTTCGACTTCATACTTTTTTTTTCTAATCTTGATGGCCGGCGTATTGATGGCGTATTGGGCTTGGAATTTGATTGATTGATACCTAGGCGGAGTTCAGGAATGCCTTTTATTCTCTGTCTATGTTCACATTTGTCCTTGCATGTCATGACTTGACTTGTTGGTTCTTGAGAGCATCGGGATTATTATGAGCTATGACACCGACCAGTCCGGTCATATTTGTAATTCATTAGGCAAAATAAAAAGAAACTTCTGGTTTCGGTTATGAAACATGAGGGAGTCCCTAGAGTATGTGCTATTTACGTATTCAGAAGTGATGATCAGAAAGCAATGACAGAAGGCGAAACCCAGACTTTAATAACAACAACAACCCGATGCGACCGATCTAGTGTGGTATAAGCCACCTAGGTTTTTGATACTCCTAAGGTCAAATCCCCCCACCTTTCCTCAATACAGGGTCTTCGAACTTTAGATTAGTCTTGACAGCGGTTTATCATTTTGGCCATATACATTACACGGCATCATGGCGGCATATACTCGCCCATCTGGCTGTAAATTTGTAAAATGAAGGGAGAAGGGGAGGTGAACATTACGATCACCATACACTCAACCATAAAGTAGAAAGGGAGTACGGCGATAAGAAGCGTTGGAGGGGTTAGGAGCAAGAGCAAGTCTGCTTATCGTAGAGGGTATAGATACTTGGGAGGTCAATGAGCTTTGTGAGTAAAAGTGACAATAACAGATGGTTTATTGGCCCAGCAATCTTCCTGCTTTATAAAGTGCAGCGACCTCCATTTATAATGCTGAATTTTGGGTCATGATATCCTTGTATGGACAATTCACCTGTCTGCACGTCGTTGGGGAAGAGTGCGTACATTGTATCCTAATAAGAAGTCGTGGTTGTTAGTAAGATAGAAAGAAAGGAAAGAAAACATTGCTACTTACCCAGTCTATACTATCCATGATATCATTGCCCTGTGATATATGAGAATCAAGAGCGCCACCAGCACCAGCAACAGCTGCTGCAGTACCCCCTTTTATCGTTGCTGCCATTGCCGGTGCTGGTGCCGTTGACGGTATCGTCACTCCTATAGGTGGCGCAAGGCTTGAAGAGTCGCTGTCGTGGGGACTCCCTGCATTTGGTGGTAGACTCCAGAGGACTTGACCATCAGATACGCCCGCAAAGACCATATGTGGTCTCGTCGATGGTCCCACGGATGTGTAGCCTGGCTCTGCCTTCATGCCCCCGTTCGCACCGGCACAGAGTGGAATGTGACTTCCACAGGCGGTCGAGTGCTGATTCTGATGCTGAGGCTGAGGCTGAGGCTGAGGTTGAGGTTGAGGTTGATATTCGGGGTGAAGCACCGGCACGGGCTGCTGTTGTTGTGTCGCTTGGTGTTGCGGCTGATGACCTGGCGATGGCGAGTTGGTCCCTGCCACTGCATTGGTTGAGACTGCTGCTCGAGCAGTGGTACTGGGGCCCCGCATCTTACGTTTGCGCATATACACGGCGGTACGACTCGATATCTCACTCAGTAGGTTCATGCACTTCGTTTCTGGGGGCAGCTTGTGGTCTAGGTCGAAGACATAGTCCAGACATGACCAGATACGGTCTGCCTCGCGGCTCTGAGGACGAAAGTACACTTCAGTGGCAAGCAGTATCGCGATCTGGAACTGGAAGTAGGCGCCCATGTACCACGCCCAGTCCTGGAATAGAGGATTGGTCTCTACTTGTATTGCCAGCTCAATCACCATTATACCCGACGTGATCAGCAGGTGGCTCAGCCGTGGTGGCATCGGGTGCGACGCGTTGGCATAGTACGGGTGTAGCACCATGACATGCAGCCGGTAGGTCAGCAGATACATGATACACTTTGCGTAGCGCTGTTGTGGCAATGATACGTCGAGCAAAGGGTCATACTTCTCCGACATGCGTCGCCGGAAGTTCTCGATCTTGGTCAGCACGGCAGTCAAGGTAGTGCGCCTGGTCTCGAGTCGCCGTCGGTCCACCCAGACGGCACGCATCATCTCGTTGATTTCGAACCGGATCAGTGCCAACGTATTAGTCGTCCATGCGTCCGACGGCTCTAGTGGTGGCGCACCAGATGCTGCTGCCAAATCCTCTTCATTGCAGTTTATAGGCAGTTTCGTGTCGTAATCTTCTCGGCGAATCACAGGTTTTGGGCCCTGTGCTTCACACGTCCGGATGTCGAGAAAGCAGAGCTGATGCCAGACGAGACGCCGTACATGTGTCTCCAAAGGCGTCAGCCCATAGGTTTCGCCGTCACGGTGCAGGCCCATGCACTCAGCCATGCGAACGGCAGCGCCCACGAGGACTGAATGAGCCCGTGACACCTCTGCCCTACATAATGGTATCTATGTTTATGGTATTAGGCTTGAGGTCGGATTGAGAAATTGAAGGAATATAAAAAAAAACCAGCTCACCATGTAGATGATAAACGCCTGCATGGTTTCTACTCTTGTAGTCCGCAAGAAATTGGCTTTGCTGAGAGCTGTTTCGGTACCAATCTTAAGGCTCGCAACCCAGTTAGCCTTAAAATAGCCACCCAGCTCGTGAAATACAACGTCCTCCCTCATGCTGACGAGGCCGCTGAACATAGTCGCGAAGATAATAGCCTGCATGGCGGGTCGTGGCTCAAAGCCCGCAGTAATCTCTTCCCAGAACGCGGCATATACGCCTTCCATCGAAGGCCAGTGCGAGCAAGGCGCTATGGGATGGACCGCACGGAAGTATCGAGCCATAAGACGGTCCGCGACATGCCGGGGTGGCAGAAACTGCAGGAGGTTGGGTGGCTCGCCAACTTGGCCGAAAAAGAAGCCGCTTGTTGGCACTATGTGTTGGTTTGTAGGCTTCAAGAAATCGGGTAGGGGTGATTCCGATATGCTATCTGGGACATCCTCAAATACGGGCATCTGGCCCCTTGGAAGTAGACGAGGCGGGTGGCCAACAGGGCGCTGCGAGATTCCTGCTAAGATCTAGGTCACAGTCTATGTCAGGCCATCATGCATCTTCAGGATGCGAAGACTAGGGAGTGCGCATACCTCTTCAGATAGTCGTGGTCTCGAGAGTCCACCTATCCTCTCAGTAATACGCATTTTCCCAATTTGAACGCCAAGGTCTATCATGTCGTCAGCGCCTTCATCTGCATCATCTTCGTACGTCAGGTCGAGAGCGACCAGAGGCGTAGCCTCCAGGTCGTGCTCATCATCATAGTTGTCTTCTACTTCATCAGCGAGAATGCGTTGCTGCAAAGTGCTCCTAGACGCAGTGAAATTGGTTACATCACGTTCCAGCTGTCGCTCCAAAGTGCTTTGCTTCTCTTTGATCTCAGCGAGGCGCATCTGACTCGCCTCGTCCAGGCGAGGCCCAATGTATAGGCAGTCCCGTGTGGCCTTGACACAGTTGGTACATGTCGGCGACGTCTTACTGCACTTAAGCTTGCGTTTCCTGCACTATGGTTTGATGTCAATGTTAAAATTCATATTTTCTGAGATTTAAGGTGATGCGAGGCTCTCGAAAGGTACCCGTCTGAGAAATGGCGAGCCGTGGCGAGGAACAAGCTACCTCCCGTACGATGGTGAAAGCGATACCAGGTCCATGGGATAAACCAAAATAGCTGGTTGTCACTCACCTCTAGACAAGAGTTGATCATACGGTTGCGCCGCCGGATAGGCTTGGGTTGAACACTCGGCCGTGAAATAGAGCTGGGCTCTTTGTTACTTGCCATGCTGTCTATATGGTCCATGTTGGATAATATTCGCCTCGTCTACTGCTGTCGTGTTGAAATAACGCGCCCGCACGACCTTTCCTAACTGCTTCTGCTTTTGCCTGTGCTTTGGTCTCTGCTTCTGTTCTTTGATGCGTTGCTCGTGTTAATCTTTTGCCGATGGCGTGGATGGCGCTGTTCCTGATGCTCTCATAGGCTGGTGTCTCGACCGCCCCTCCTTAATCTCATCTCAGGTTGAGATATCGCGGCGCCTACGAACCCACGGAGACGGGACCAGTGAGATTAGCAGTACGAGCAGCAACCCACGCCGGATCGAGTATTCGATGATATGTCTCGTATTATCCTTCAAAGTAAAATACGAACGTATCCTACATAATTAGAAGGGACAGGAGAAAACTCGCCAGTCGCTGCATTTCCTCGGAGTATATAAGGACAATCTAAGCACGCAGCAAAGCAAGGTAGCCTGTCACTACGAAATCAGGGATCGGTGCGTTGATACCGGAGTGCACCGAAGGGGCTTCGTTGAGGTAATACCAACGATCCCCTTGCTTGGCCTGACAGAAATACGCGCTCTATCAGCATCGGTGTGGTCTTTGACAGCGCGTTTGCTACCTCGAAATCAATGCTGGCCAGAATTTCATGTTTAGACGAGTATAGCATGCACTATATCCCTCGTTCTGCCAATCCAAACGCCCTCTCATTCCAAGTTGAACGAGGAAAACATGCTCGTCCAAGTGAGACACGAGGCGCTGGTGAGCGGCGATTCTCGGGGAACGTGACAAGGAATATGGCGCGCCGAGTGCCAGCACTGTCAGTCAGGTCATTCCTGGGTTAGTGCACTTCCTGCTAACAATAGGCGGGCGACAAGTGGAGAGTCGGAATCCCCTGCCCCTCAAATCTACTGCTACTGCGGTGCAACGATGGTGCATTGCTGCTGCGAGTGGCCTCCCCGGGTTCATGGTAACACGGAAGGGGTTTGGCCTAATTCTGCTGGGATAGAGCGAGCGCGCGAGATTCGAAAGAAACCCCCCCCGGCAAACACCGGCAGGAGACAGCGAAGCACAGTTGTCGGCCAGCGAGGGAGCCAAAGTCGATCCTGTGGTGTGGCTCCCTGTTCGCAGCCACTCGCTCACAGAAGGATGATGGCAATCTCATAACGGCCGGCCATTGACGATCCGACTTATCCCAGCAAAGGCTGGCCCCAAGGACCGTCTCCCTGGGACTGGACTGACCACAATGGCGGTCAAAGATCTACGGCCATGTCATGAGCGAGGTAGGGAGCCCTACTGAACGGGAGACAATCAGGGCGATCTGGACGATGGTGTGTTTACGCTACGTCCGACTATGTAGCTCGACAGGACGATAGGCGTCGATATCAGTTGTGTCTCAGGTCTCGCGTCATGTTGTACCGGATCGAGATAAGGTCAGAGTGCCTCCGCTTCCTCCACCTCGAGCCGTATGGGAGCTTCTGCGCGCGTCCACTGCCCCAGGGGGCTCGATTGTCCTGAGACCCGAGTCTGTGTAACCGCGTACTACGTCAAAGTCAGTCATCACCATTTGTCTTGGCGAGTATCTAGCTGTAGGACACCCTTCATTACCAGCCCTCCTTTGGCCACCTTCCACTTCCAAGTTGTCTTTGAAACCTAGTAGAGCAAAGGCTGTGAGCCTTAGTGTTCGATATAGTTTGTATTACTCTCGATTGTTATATACATGGGAGCTATCGTAGATAGAATGTTTGGCGCCTCTGACTGGCCCGGGACCATTCCATCCCGGTGTTTGTCACCTGAGACCGAAGTTGGACCTCCTCCGCCGTTGCATCGCCAACCCTGCTTGTAAGGCTACCCCACGACCGAGATGTTTGTGAATGATATACAGAGCATACCGTAATCGTGAGGTAATTCCTGGCCCATTATCTTTGAGCTGTCTTGTCAAATGGTGGGTGAAGGCCCGCAAAAAGGGCAAAGAGGGTTGTTTCCCGTGCCTTCGTATGTTGGCGTAGCAACTTAACATCAGAGATAAGGCTTTTCGCTCGCTGATGTGTGGCGATAATGCACTCACAATGCCCACGGCAACTAGCTTATTGATATGGCTCTGGGCTGCCGCCCTGCGAGGGCTTTGCCGCCCTATCCTGGTAGTCCAGCCTGTTTTGAAATGGAGTGCATTATAAAGTTTTCTATGGTTGAAACCAGGCGCCCAGCTGAGAATTTCTAGTGCTTTAAAGCCAAACCTAGATTCCCAGAAAGACAACTGGTTTCTCGTACTCTCTTCAAAGAGACAGAGGATTTCAACAGCAGCTGACGGCCTTCGCATGCCTAGTGCCATCTTCGCCAGCCGAGGCGGTCCCCTCCGAATATGACCGACTCCTTTAACTAGTGAAATTATATGTGTCTCACGGCCAATAGCATGCAGAAACTTGCTAAATTGCTTAGCAAGAATAAATTGGCGGGACTTCCAGAGCAAAGCGCCAAGTACAGAGTAAGTCTCCGTACGCCATAGAATAATGTTGTGCAGCTCTATATATCGCTCGAGCGGAGCCTGAGCATTGGCCCACAACAAAAACAACTGACAGACCTCGAAGTCTGTCAGAGGACGGGCAACCGATCCAGCTTCTAGGGCGACACAGGCCTGGGAAAGGTAAGCCCTATCTACACCTGGCAGTCGCGCAAGAAGCTGAAGCCAGCCGTAGCGAGCCTCTGTATAATCGATACCGGCAACGCTTTTATACCCTACGACCATTTTGGTGACCTCGTCCAAGTAGAAGCGATGTTCAGGTTCTCCAAGACTATACAGAGATATGGCCATCTTTCGAGTCTGTCGAGTTTTCGTTGGTAGCGCGGTAACTTGCCCCAAAGCCTTGAGAAAGGCATCCAGGTTTTCCAACATGCCCGGGAAAACAGCGTCTATGCATGACTTTGGAATGCAAGCCATGGCCTTTGCAAACACACGTACAGTATTCATCTGAACAGTGCTCATTTCATGGAGGATGCTGTTCCACGCAACGTAGTCAAACGTTGTTGTATTAGCAATCTGCCTCTTGGAGAGGCCCTCTATCGTTGCGTCGAGAAGACGGAGCTTGAGCTGATCAGTCCTCCTTGCGCTAAAGACGTCAATGAACTCCGTGCTCAAGCACTCACTGATGCCTGTCAGAATCTGGGTAATGGCCTCGCCATTAAACAGCCCATCTGATAAAGCTTGGTGCCAGCTATCACAGAACTTGGAGAAGGACGGCCACGGATTTTTTACCTCATCCGACCCGGGAAGAGATAACGAATTTAAAGCCGCTGCGATGACGTCTAGGGGAGTATGCTTAGCACCCCATGAGACCGAGGGCAATATCTCTGCCACTCCACTTAGAATAACGTTTTCGGCCAGCAGTATCCGATCGGGAGTTTCGAGATGGTCTGTAGCATCGTCACGTGGAGGAGATAGTGATCGCAATCGACTCAATGCAGCGTCGAAAAGTCGGCGCGTCTTTGGGACATTCACGTTCTGCCGGCGCCTTGCATCGGGTAGCGTTGGAGGTGACCATTTCCACTGTGTTAGGTCGACCAGGTTTGCCAAGTCCCATACCGGCGCGGAGGAATGCGACTGTCCAAAGTGCAATTCTCCCATATGTCTTTTCGCCAGACGTTTCCTATGCTCCATGGGGCCAGGGACGGAGGACCCATAGCGCGCGCCTGAGTAGAATGTCGCAGCATATCGCTCGAAGGTCGAGGCAAGTAGACTCTCGGGCACCCATATACTGTCATGATGAGGCCGTAAATGACGACGAACGGCCTGGTAGCATTGCGAACTGGACGGCACGGCCATGGACGCGAGCCCTTAACAGAGGGCGATCCCCCTCTCCTAAGCAATCTATTTCGCTAAAGGCGGTTTTAGGAAGTCCATTGAATGTACAAGGTGCAGAATTAGGAGATTGATGTTGGGACACAGCAGCGGGAAAATACTATTAATGTGCAAAACCCGGTCGCTGGTCTGCGGCAGCCAAGGGGGGAAATCGAGTGCCCTACCTACGTAGGTACCTACATAGGTACCTACATAAGTACATTGTACATATGTATGTACGTACCTAGTTGCCTGCTGGTTGCTTCTCTAACCAGGAACTACATAGGTATTTAAATGTACCCACTACATAGTATCCATGTATCTAAGTGCCCTATGTAGGTTGGATCCTACATGGGTATGTCGCTTTTCTTCTTGCGCGGGGCTTGCTAAATGCCCCTACCTACCCAAGTATGATGGTGATGCTTTCTCTTCCACCGAGGTCCTCCGAGTACAAGCAAACCGCCAACATTAATCCCACACTATGGCTCACGATTTCCCTCCTCTGAAGAACGATCTGGTCCTAAGGACAGCCTGGGGTGCGTCACCCCGAGTAATTTGAGTGGCCCTAGCTGTCGCTGAGTGTGGCCGCAGGTCAAAATGTAGAACGCGCACCCATCTGGATCATGAGACAAGGTATATGCCGCCGCCAATTGGATCGCACTCGCTGCTATAGTCCTACCTGGCTAACAGTCGCGAAGCCGGCCGCTACCTTCCCGAGTACCATGAAGCCAAAGGCAACCGCGATTTTTTCGAATGCTGCCGCGATCCCGAAGTCGCCTCCACCCTGACCCTACAGCCTATTGAGCGCTTTGCCGGTCTCCTCGATGCCTCCATCATCTTCTCCGATATCCTCGTCATTCCGCAGGCTATGGGCATGGTCGTTGAAATGGTTGACAAAAAGGGCCCCCATTTTCCCGATCCTCTAAAATCACCCGACGATGGCCAGTACACCAGCGTCCTCGACAAGCATGTCGATGTCGCAGCCGAGCTTGACTATGTATACAAAGCGATAACGTTAACTAGGAAGAAGTTGGACGGCCGCGTACCACTAATTGGGTTTTGTGGCGCCCCTTGGACCCTATTCTGTTACATGGTAGAGGGTGGTGGTACGAAACTGTTTGTCGAGAGCAAAAAATGGATATACAAGTACCCGCGTGAGACGTGCGCCATGCTACAGAAAATATCCGAGATCTGTGTTGAGTATCTTGCATTACAGGTTCAAGCTGGGGCTCAGGTATACATTATCCAAGTAGCTCGTGGGTGGTCGGAGCTAACATTGGGGTTCAGATGATCCAGGTCTTCGACTCGTGGGCAGGAGAGCTATCGCCTGCTACGTTCAAGAAGTTCAGCGAGCCTTACCTTGCCTATATCGCTCAGAAGCTGCCAAGTAAGCTGGCTGATATGGGTTTAGAAGTTGTCCCTATGATTGTGTTTCCGAAAGGCGCAAACCAATCACTTGACTCTGCTTGCAATCTAGGTTACAATGTCGTAGGTCTAGATTGGCTTGTAGATCCAGCCGATGCGGTCAAGATTCGGGGAGATCGCAAGATTGTATTTCAAGGAAACGCTGATCCCGGTGTCCTCTATGGCTCTAAAGAATCCATATCAGAGACTGTCAAGTCCATGGTGGAAGGCTTCGGAGGCGGCAAAGGTGGCTGGATCGCCAACCTTGGGCATGGTATCACACCTTTTGTTAAGCCAGATGATCTTAAATTCTATCTGGAAGAGATACAACGCCTGACCAGCAAGTAAAATCTGAAAGAAACAAAAGCTCTTGTAAATAGACATCAAGCTCTCGGATGTTCATCCTTCCGGGAAGCTTCGGTTCAGGTCTAGACGGCTCCTAAATCAAAATTAGAAGAACCGCATTTATGAAATTTAAGCTCAGTACGCTTACCAAGATATCTGCCACAACGGCTTACCATTCAAACTCCTACACACCCCCTGACTCTGGACATTATCTGGAGCCACATCAGCCCAACCAATGTATGCATCATCATTGTAGTCTCCCAAATGATCTCTCAAAAGCTTGACCGCTACAGCCTTCGCGATACCTCTTCCGCGATAGGGCTCTTCGCAGTGCAAGCTGCTCAGCGAGGAATCCGGGCCTAGACCCTCGACATTAATCTTCCACCTCCATTTGGAAAAAGAGTAGCACATACCGAGAAAAGCCCACGCAACTGGCGTCCCATTATTTGTATATAATGCCGTGCTTGGTAATAACTTCATTGTGCGCCTGCATTACAAGTCGCAACCAGTGAGCTATGTACCCATTGCTCCATGGGGACAACTTGGCTTCAAACAAACAGATTAAGGGGGGTCGGGGGTTCAGACATACTCTCTTCTTGGAATATTTGTTCGCGAGATGGTAAACGCAATATCCTCCCGTCGAACAACATCCCAAACCCATCGGTGCCCATTAACAGTCCCGATGTCGTCAGTCAAATCAGCATCGGGCAGCTTGGCAATCTCAAAGATCCACTTGTCGTAAAGGCCTGTCGAAACAAGGTCCATACCCACGTCAGGCGCCGCGAGCCGTTTTCTCAGGATTTCATTCAGGTTGCCGACCAAGACAGTAGGATACTCACGCTCGTTCGCGCGCGTAGTCCCAGGGGCAAAATAGAGGTCTTGCTGGCGCTTGACTTCGTGGAGGAGGGCAACGGCACTGGCGATATCTTCTCGTTCTCGTCCCAGCTCTTCGTCGTCACCTTCTTCGTGGCTCGTACCCCATCTCTCTTTGGCCCGGATACCCATCTCATCCTGGGTACTTGATATTCCGCTCAAACGTCCTTCCATCGATGAGTAGATCCATAACTCCGTCTCTGGACCTCGAGAGAAATCCAGATACGCAGCGGCAAAAGGGGGTGCCTTTCCATTCACCCTCAGTTCTCTATGATCTTTCCCAGCATTCTCGTCAATTCTCGGTTCTGCTTCGACTCCGTCGTCATGCGCAGAACAAGTAGACAAGTACTCTTCCAGTGTAAGTGGCGAACACCAGAGAATCCTCGCGTGCTCCGAAATGCCACCGGGGAACCCCGCCGCAAACCGCAGTCTCCGCACTAGAGGCAGCGAAACAAGGGGATGGGAGTGTTCGAGAACCTTGACGAGAACCTCCGGCGGCTTTGCGTATACGGCTACTTTGGCAGCCATAGTAGATCAGTCAATCGATTCCCCTATTCTTCCTCCTCCTTACCAACGAAGTTATCAAGCTCTCTTCCCTATCCTCTAAGTGCTTTTACACGTTTAGACTACACGGTATTGTCTTTAGCAGATCCGATTTAAGATGTTAATACGCATCCACGCCCGCGAGCTGAGGTATTTGTCGTGGGCCAATATGTAAACAAGACAAGAGACCGAGAATCTTAGCGGACGGGTTCGGAGGGGTTTCAAAATGCCGAAGACCAGCCGTCGCGATAGATCAACATGCAATTAGCCAATGTGAGGCCACTCTCACTTCACTCATCTCACAGAAAAAGAGGAGAAGAAAAAAAAGAAAGGGAATATAAGGAAACTAAAGCTCCAAGCCACGAATATAACGGGTTAAATTTATCTCTCATTTGAAAGAGTTACTATACCGTATGTAATCAATCACGAGCATCGATTCTCTTCGTCAGCAAATGAGTCACGACATCCCCCGGCACCGGAGGCTCGCAAATTGGCAAGATCGTGAAGACGTCTACAAAAAACCCTGGATGTTCATCACGGACGGAGTCTACTTGGTAATAATGCTCAAGAAGCAATCACCACTTATTTATAGCTATTGCCCCGCTCCCATTCATGATTTCATAGAAATACCTACCACAACACGTAGCTGCCTGCCTCATTCTTCGTCCCTCGCCAATCCATAAAGCCATGAAACAACAGACCTTTAAAGTAGTGTAACAGCACCGAATAAACGGAAATTCATGGCAGACCCGCCTATCAGAGCTTCCATCAGATGATTGGAATTAGGAGCCGAAAACAGCAATAGAAGTAACTCACTCTTCCATCGCTAGGTTGACCTCAACGTGTAAATTCCAAATGCGTTAAAACCTAGCCATCCATGTACTACCGCGTGCCATTCGTGGTCTTTCCTTGCCGCCGGGAGGTACGGCCTTTGGAAGAAGTAGATACCACTGTAATGTTCCTCTTCATCGACTCCTATGTCCGTTTGAAGAAGTCTTTGGCCTTGGCAGCTAGGCTACCGGCCGTCCTACCGGGTTGTTGTTTCTTGTTAGTGTCGGCTGTAGGGACATCATCCACAGCAGCGGACTCATCGAGGCCACTGGGTTTCGGGTCGGGTGATTCGCTCTTAGCGACGTTGGCCGCGCCGCCTCGGCCAACATGTTGTTGGGTGGTGCTGAGTCGTCGCTCGACTCTACCGTGGGTAGTGCGTTAGCCTCCATCTCTAGTAGAATATCTGCTCTATTGCCTGTCCTAACTCGAACCAATTCTGGGCGGCCCCAATGACCCGGCCGTGGGTATCGCATATCATGCTTCTCGCATTGCGTTGTCGTGGTAGAAATGGTACTTACGGAGCAACATCCTGGCGTGCGCGTGTCTCGACAGGATCTACGTTTGGCTTCATGTTGCCGGAACCACCACGACCGGTGGTGATAATGGGTGTCTTAAGAGTAGGAGTCTGTAGGTCGGAGGGCTCAATACGAGGAGATTTGGTCGCATCGGCGATATTGCCTGCGCCACCACGGCCAGTGGATGTCAGATTAGACATGCTTCGACTGTCGTGAAGGTATGTAGAGGGCCTTTTCGCTCCCCTTCTTTTGGTGAATCAAGATGCTAGCTAGTTAGGACATTGCGACTAGTTGTGGCTCGGTGTTTCCGGCGCCTGAATGGGAGACTACTTACCTTCCTACGAGCCGTTCTGATATGCTTATTTCTTGCAGGGGGGAGGATGACGACGATCGATCGATAGGAGTCGATGTTGCGAATTTGTGATAGACGGGTATGTATGTTTAGTTTCAGTTCTTCACCATCAAAGTCCCCGGGCGTTACTCGACATGGGATAGAATAGCAAGTCAAGAGAGCGGCTACCGACACGTTTGATATGGAGGCTGGAATGAGAGCTGGGGGGGTATAGCAAGAAGGGGTAGGAAGGAGTATAGCACGGTTTTTAAACTACATAAAAACTCGATAACATAGGGTACTCTGTAGGTAGTCACGAGGCAACCGCAACCGCCCAAAAGTCGGCGGCGCTGAGACGGGTTGCGTGCCCAGCTGTCCCAGCCCGGTTCGGGACAGAACTATCTAAGTTAAGTAGCCACCGCTTTGTCCTAAGATGTATGTGCCCCATCTACATATGTAGGTAGGTATATAATCTATTTTCGATTTTGTTTTAGACAACCTTGCAGACACCGCATTCCGATCCAGGTAGCCAGCTAAGACATAAGGATTGCATCATTTCCAACCTCTCTGAGCCCACGTTGATCCCACGCATCCGCGCCGCGTTAGGATAAGGCAAGGCCTTGACAACCGGATATACTTACTGCCTACCTACATTACCTAGATGCCACTGACTACTAACCTAGAGTATTTTACTATATGACATCTAACACCTCTTATCGCACGGGTTGCCCAAGATCTGCTCTAGGCCGCCTGACATTGGTCCGCTGCCCGCTGGACACACCACAGCAGCAGCCTGAACAACAACTACGGCAGTAGCGGTTCCACATTGCTAGGTAGGGCATACAGTAGGTGTCGCTAACTGTAGTAGGGCTCGGTAGACACTTCGAGGGCACTCAAGTCGAGAATTTACATATACATCTCTGTACCTAGTGTACCTGGTAAGTGGGCATCTTTGGGGTCGTAAAGATAGAGTAATGAAGACGTAATGGAAATGATTGCCGCCATGACCCAGTCCTAAAACCCCGGTCTACAGTACTCCCTCTACTAGTAGTAGCCGCTTGCCGGATTTCATCAGATCTGGGCGATTTGGGCGGGGTCTCTGGCGATAAATTGAAGGTTCACGGCTTCAAACCCTCACTTGAGTGCGAGACACGGGAGAGGACTAGCTCTCGTCCCCTCGATACTCCATCTACAAGCACCATCTAACCGATGGTCCCCCCGGCCTCAAATCACCTGTGAGGTACATGTGTATGTATTATAGAAGCTTTATGAGCCTTCATCTCTGACGCATTAAACGTAGTCAGTAGGGATGGATGAAGTTGGAACAAGGCTGCCAACATTTAAATTAGGCCATATCCAGCCTCACCTGGGTTCTGGTTAGTGAGCCTCTCAATTCAGGTGTTAATTGGCTGACACATGTAAGTGTAAATATATCCCGTTAAGTCCTACCTACCTACCTACCTGATATTCATTACATTATTTACCTACACTAGCTCCAATCCAATAAATATATATATATGTATATTTAAATATTCATATATGGATCACTTCAAGATACATAGATTGTTAGTCAAGCCGTCGGTGCTATCAAAATACCCGCAAATCAGACACAGACACATGAACCTAATCAGTCAATCAATCAATGGGGTCAATCAAATCGATATCGCATCCCTGCTCGGGCATCATTCGTCCCGTCTCGCACATCAAACAGAGGCGAATCACAAACTCTCGACCCACATGCCCGGAATCTTGTTGCTACCACCCATGACACACAAACCTACATACAGTACCACATAGATACTCGCTGTCGGCCCAAAGGCTGTGCGGCTCCGGCTCTTTGGGTGTCCCGCGCTACTGGACCTTTACCTATATGCGCGGAGGAAGTGTTTGGTGACACGATGCAGGAAGCCGACTTGATGCAAGGTCATGGCTGTTTCATGCTCATCACCCGGGGGGTAACCCCATCCAAGCAATAAATAGTGACATCAAATATCAGCTTTGCACCGTATACGGAATTGGACTTTGATTGTACAAATTTCATCGCAATCGCTTATATATAATAAGGTCGTATGGCCTATTGGGGCCTCTCGATAAACACGGATTGTAACGCCTGTGATATCCCTGTCTTCGCACCGAAACGTTGTCTACTATAATTCCGATCATGGTTACAATCGCTGCCCAGATCTCTATTTAACCCTGCCGCAAGGCTTTGTCGTTCTTGCAAAAAGTGGTAGATCTTGGTTGCTGCTAGCTCCACCTTTTCTCGCGCTTTACGATACGTCCGTGGTGGCATTTCCGTCGAGACCAGAATCACTATTCTTCTTCGTCGTCAGAGCCACGGCCGCCTTTTCCTGCTTTTCCCTCCTGATCCTTCCTGATCGGAATCTTGACTCCTTGGAGAGCGAAAGTTTTGCTGAGCTGGGTGCTCTCGCACACACCCGGGAATTTCTTTGCGGAATAAACTTGGAATTTCTCACTAAATGCATAAGCCAGGACAGGTGCCCTGCCCCTGTTCAAGAGTTCGGCATCGCTGCCGCCGTTTGACGCCGCGCCGAGACGTCTGAGGTTGATGAAAGAAAACCGTAACCTGTGTTAAGTGAGACTATGAGACTTATTTCCTCCCTAGAGTCTTAGTATAGAATTGGTGCAATGACTTACCTAAACCACCCTTCGGTTCGTACACTGAGATCTTGCAAGATAAACCAGATGCCAATCTTGTCAGATGGGTCTTGTAGCCGTGAAGCACTAGCTGCAAGACTACCGATAAGGTTCCGTGTGTACATGCCGCTGTTGGGTTGTTGTTGTCCCATCAGACGGCCCTGGGCCATGGCACCAGCAGACATATCGTGGGAATACCGAGGACCATACATAGCTTGTGAGGGCAACGGTGCCACGCCTGCCATGTCTCTGTAGCCCCCTTGAGGGTACCCATACGGCTGCACTTGTTGCGGATAGGAATATTGTCCTGTTCGGGGTTTAAAACTATATCTAAAACAGAGGGAAGGGGTTTGAGGGATTCACCTACCTTGAGAATATGGATCTGGCTGGTAAGGTCCCATTTGATGAGGATAGGGTGCATTGGGATTCTGCGCAAAGTCGCGATTAGATGGCACAATGGCCTGGAAGCCGTAAACACCAGCTTGCCCTCCTTCGACAACCTCCCGGAACGACGAAGGATGTGTCGATGAAATCGACGGTGACTGTTGTGAATGTTTCACGAGATTTACTTCTTTCGCACCGTCTTCGGACCATAAGTCCACGTGAAGAACATAGTGTTGGTGCTCAACCTCGCTAACGAAACATAAGCCACTTGAGACATTGAATTTCGTTGGTAGTTTCACAACTTACTTGCAATCAACTTCCTTACCGCTAACTTTATCCATGACCACAAGTCTAATACAAGGCGGCGGGGTTATTGGCCGTCGATCCTGAGCGAGTTTAGCCCCGTCTGGCTCTCATAGGTTGTTTGAGGGGGACTTGCCTTATCTCCGAAACCACACATGCGTGCTCTTAATGGTTGCTGAACCACTTCCAATCTGTCATAGGCATACGGTCAACAGCAGTTTTGGTTTGCACTCTAATCAGAGGCTGTTGTAAGACAGTGGCTTGACACGGACGGATTAGTAGCTTACCTATATTTTCTGGTACCATCGCTACCCTCTCGTGGTTCTAAGTTAACAGAACTCGACTCCTCTGCCTCGGACTGGGTAGTAGTTTGGGTCGAGGGTTGGTTTCCCATGCCGTTTTCGGACGCGCCGAGCTCGGCAGTTCGGTCTCTAGGGCCGGAGTTGGAGCCGGAGCCTGGGCCGGGGCCAGGGCCAGGACCAGGTATGGATGGAGGCATTATATTAGCGCGAGGGGGAGGCATGTTCGGGCGGT
Organism: Xylaria bambusicola; assembly: GCF_022495145.1. Classification (NCBI taxonomy): domain Eukaryota; kingdom Fungi; phylum Ascomycota; class Sordariomycetes; order Xylariales; family Xylariaceae; genus Xylaria; species Xylaria bambusicola. Next base: position 270,252 of record NW_025953602.1, on the reverse strand, counting down.
GGGGGTTTGCCATGGGATCTTGATAGTAGCTGGTCGAGGGCATGGGAGGCGGCAGTGTAGCGTAGCCAGGATGCTGAGGCGGTGCGCCAGCCATGTCAGGCTGATGGTGGTAAGCCGGTGGAGCTGGATATCCTGAAGCCATGATCCGTGTGTCCAACACCCTCCACGATCGCTTCTCGAAATTGATCCAAAACCCAGCAATCGACACAAGCCCAATTCAAGATAGAGTCTAGAGCTAGCGCGGGGTACTGTTATCCCAAGCGTCTCTCCTTGGCCAGGAGTTGTGAAGCAATGGGGCCCAAGTTTTGGTATCGAAGATCAGCCAAGAGAGATGGATATGTTTCTATTGCTAAAGGGGCTGCAGCGATGGCTGATATTCCACAGGAACCCCTCGAAGAAAGATAATGGGCGATGTAGCCGCTTACCGCGGTCGCGTAATGAGCTATGAAGTGATAGGAATATTCTGGGAAACCGAATCGCACTCTGGACTTCGCTTTAGCGCCTGTCCGGTTTATATTTGGCGGGCAAGAAGGGCAGACGAGGTGAAAGGGCGGCCATGAGCTCTTGACCATGTTCTTTGCAGGTCAAGAAGAGGGAAAAAAAGATGGACGTCAGTCGCAATATATTATTCCCAGAGGGGTAGGTATGTGGGTGGTAAGTGTGCATGGGTTGGCGCAAAGGAGAGACTGCAGGTGACAGGATGCCCAAATGTGCAGGGGAGTGTACCTGGGTACGGGCGTACCTCCTCCTACCCACCTGCTCCTCCTCAGGTACATACCTATGTACATAGTACCACCTGTATACGGTAGGTTAGGTACATTGCATATACCTACATAGAGTACTGGATACATACACGTACCATACCTACCTACCTAGAGAGTATTATAAAAGCTCACCTACATGTAGATAGGTATCTAAATATTACAGGTAGATGCATACCTACATAGGTAGGTGTTGTGTACCCTTACTCCTACTTAAGTATGCAGACTTAGGTAAATCACCTAGCAGGTACCTAGGTAGCAGAAACCTACAGCAGCTGTAGTGGACTGTACAATGAGGATAAGACTACCGGTACTTACAGTATGACAGAACACCAAGAGCTCTGCTGGGGCAATTGAATGAGGGGATACAGGGGTACGCCCTTGACGAGACTAGCGGCGGCGGGTTAGTGGGCGCAGAGAAGGAGGTGCAGAGAGGTGCCTGGGGGGGTTCTGGCTGGGTCTGACCGGGGGAGAGTGGCCTTGCAGTAATGGGAAGCTTGTCTGGAAAAGGGAACGCGTGCTTGAACGCGCCCTCCACAGCCGATTGGAGCTCACAACAACACAACACAGACAACTTGAAGTTCCAAGCATCGAGTCCACCCTACAACCCTTGCAAGTTGCACTGCTACCTGTACACGCACATGTACATGTCACAGTAGACAATAGTCCTAGGTATGTAAACACAGAATGTGCCTATTGTACTTGAACAAACTTGCAGTCGTGTAGCAGAGGTCAGGTAAGTACCTAATTAAATAGACAGCGCCTATTGTCGGTACTTAAACCAAATATACATACCTAGGTAGTGTAGACAGCTGCCTTTCTTTACACTTAATACCATACCTACATTATGCTGCGTATAACTAGTTTATATAGTATACTATCTATATAAGCGTATACTTAGATGTATAGATATCCTAGGTATGTTAAGGTTAATATGAAGTCTATAGTAGGGCAACAAGAGTGGTATAAGACATACTACTATAAGTAGGTTAGCTGGGCAAATTTATATCTACAGGGTGAGGTGACTCGGTACAGACTTGGTATTCGGTGGTACAATCCGTCCAGGATGGGTTGACGCGCTGCATCCGCGATCCATCCATGGTGGCTTGATAAGCTACCTACCTACCTAGGTAGGTCCTCTCCAAGTACGATTCGACTGTGCATGATAGTACACTTGAAAGCACATATCAATAGGTAATGACAATAAGGAATGTAACATTGTGTTTTCTAGCTGCTTGTAAACATCAATATCTTAGGTAGACCGTGCATATTCTTATTGTGGGTTTTAGGTATATACCTACCTGTATTTACATTATGTACCTATCGACGGAGCTAGGTGTCACCTGATGCTACCTAGGTACATACCTAGGGCAGGTATACAATTTAACAAGATGACCCCTTTTGTCAATATGGTAACCGTGTGGCTTAAGCTGAAGAGCTGAGTTGTTTCATACAATTCAAAAGGCTCATTCCCTGTGGTGGTTGTACATGTATGTATTCAGACAAGCCGACGACGACAACAATGATGAGACGAAATATACCAGAGCTACAATACATTAGCGCAGCACACCATCCATTTCCTGTTGGTGCATGGTTCCATTCTGTCTGTCAAACAAGTATCCTGGTTCAAAGAAGTTGGGGCTGCCCCCTTTTGAAAGCATACCTACAAGATACGTAGGAATCTCCCAAGACACTTAGTACAGGCCTTGTGCAGGAGGTATGACGGAGCTAGATGGAGTTTGTACGCGCGCTTATTTCTCTCATGTTCCTTAAATTAAAAGAATTCTTTTGGATGGGTGGTGTACAGTAGATGTCGTGAAACTTAACCTATAGTAGGAGATTGACTGACTATTAGTGGTAAAATGTTAGGTTACATCGTTCATCTACAGCAGAGCTATTTCATAGCTCTACAATACAGTACAGCTCAATACATACTTCGTACTTGAGTAGTCCCTCATAGGCAGATGACGAGAGTCGTCCCATCGTCTTCACGCCATCGGGGCAGAATTCCCCCAGTCAATGCCTAGTCTAGCGAGGCGGTAACGCAGGTAGCAAGTGCTAATCCATCTACTATGTACTACCGTATGTAAGTCAAAGTTTCTACGTCAATCAGGTATGGTATATGGGTAGGGCATAATCGTTATGCTTCTAACCTGATATCAGGGCACATTCCGATCGCCTCTTTCCTACAGTACCTACCTGTCGAGCCTGTTAAGCCAGGAATAAAGCAATCCCTACTATAGGTAGTTGGTGGCCTCGTCATGTACGCCTCTCCTCTCCATAGACTGCAATTTCGGTTTGGCCCGGGGTTCTGGACAGCTAACTAGGGAAAACTGGATGATGTAAGGTGCATAAGGATAACAACGGTCAAGTATGATAGGCGCGGTTACATTATGTATCACACTCAGACGCATGTTTGCCGATAGGCGAGAGGATTCGCTCTGATGGTCTCCTACATTTTCGGCACTGACGTAGTAGGTGGGTATAGCGATTCGGTAACCGATGTCCTGCCGTCTTGAAAGCTCGCCGAGGGTTGGGGGGAGTCTGGGGGGAAGGTAACGAGAAAAGTGTACTAGTATTTCAGCGCAAGAGGGATTGAAGGCAAGGAATCGTGTTTCATCCCAGCTCGCTAGCTAACGGACCTTGCGTGGTCTGAGTGGATGTGCGGACCGAAGATCGTGATCGGACCATCATCTCTGTACCGGTGTTGCATGCCGCCATCCAAGCCTCGCTGTATTAGGAAGTCTATCATGAAATAGATCTACAGAGTACCGGTAGTTTTAGAACACGCACCGTGTGGGATTGAGGAAAGTTTTGCGAATTTGTTAGCCGACAGCAAGGGCGGGACGGCGCCTAGATAGGTACACGAACATCTGCTCGTTCAGTCAGGTCCACAAACACCCATCCTTACCTACCCTCCCGCCTTAGCTCCCGTGCCATTGCAGACTACGTAAGTATCTACCTAGGTACTTCCATCAAAGTAGCCTCACCACGTCCGAGCCTTGCTGACATAAGGCTGTTCGTTCCCCTGGTAGGCATAACAACCTCCCAGAATCACTGCCAACTGCCTCGGAACCTCATTTCCTGCACTGTAAGTAATGTAAGGTGCTTCAAGCAGAATTCAAGCACTTGGTAGATCGATCTGAAGGCATTGGCGATGCTGTTCCGTGTACATGTTTCGGCTCGAGGTTCTAACCTGCACTAGGTAGTATCAGTGCATGTATTACTTGCTAGCCGCAGATGAGCTAGCCAGTTCTCGCCAGTGTAGCATCGATCCAATTTGGCGGTGGGGTATGAAGAGCGTACATAATACATTAAAGTAATCTCTGTTGGGCGGACAGAGGCGGACTCCAAACAATTAACTAATACCTACCTAGTGTGCCGAGCCTTGTCTTGCCGAGCCTTGCCGGCACAGCATCTCTGTGCCCTCCTTTACTACTATGTACCTAGCTCGACTAGCAAGCAAGTGTGTTGAATAATTTGTTTCCTGCCGCCTGTCTGCCCTGAAACATATGGCGGAGCCCGGGGCGCCCAATAGCCAGACTATCGGGTCGTCGCTGTGTTGCTTACTACCGAACAACACAGCCACACATGTCCGCCTAGCCTAACCTGTGATACAGTCCCCTCAAGCGAATCCTTATTCACTTTCAAGCCTGGTTTCTTGGCATGTTTTCTTGGAACACCTCCGTTTCTCGGCTCTTTGTTGTCGTCATCACTGTCTATTTGAAGGCCTGGGGTCTCTGTCGTACCTAGGTACTCACTCCTAGATTACCCTAGGTGGCTACACAATCATAGAGGTTGGTATCATGTAAGGATTCAAGGTCATAATTAATTTACAATCTAAGTATGAGCTGGTATCAAACCTCCAACTCACAGTTGCCATGGAAGAAATAGAATAGTCGAAGGACCCTTGGCAGCTGAGCAGAAAACGAAGAGCCATCATACCTGTGACACGAGACAAGGGATTTAGTATGTACTGTAGCAAAGACACTGCAGATGGTGTAACTACGCAGCTGGCTGAATAACATGTCCATTAAGATGAGATACTCGCTCTGCGCACCAGTCTCTGCATATGTCAACACAGCCTGAGGCGTCCATGCTGTAACATTATTTGCATATCAACGCCTAAGTAGGATCATAAACCAAGTGAGTGGACTAGATGAGGACTTTTACTTTGGACATGACTGCCCAGCTATAATGGTCTCATTATAACACGAAATAAAATTCTCTGCCAAGGACATGCTGCCCAGGTTCCAGTGAGTCTGGTCCTACATCCCTTGCCACCATTCCATTCCTCCAAATAAACGGACTCTTCTCATATCGTCGGGCCTTCGAACCTTGAGCTTTGCCTCTGGTTCAAATTTCACAAGCACAAAGGAGATAAGAAGTGAATGGGCTCACACGTACAACGTAAGCGAGCAGCATAATGTAGGGCCCCAACGACCCTGTCTACCTTTCCGTCCTCAATGGAAGACTGAACGCCGTGTAAATGTTATGTGCCAAGAGTATGTCTGCTGTATGGAAGCCAGTGAGGATATAGGTGAAACCCCCGGCCACCGTAGAGTTTCCCTGCGGAAGAAATGAATTTGAAGTAACACGAAACTGTCGACCACCTTTTCATTGCTGAGATCCCATTTTCTTCTCCCCTACAACCCCATTGAGTATCGTATCCCATTTCGTCGTACACAAGACATTGAACGCCGAACTTTCCCGAATACCTCGTAGTTTTGTAATAACTGAGCACGGAGTAAATCGTGGTATAGAAACAAACCTCGGGACCTCTGCTAGATGATATTGTGTGGGAAATTAAGATCAAACAAAAAAAAAAAAAAAAGAGATCGAGTTTTCAGTTTCAGGAAGAGGTAAATGTGTCGTCCATAATTAGTGAATAAGATACGACCGTGCCAGTAATTGTTGGGCAGGTGGTTGACGTAGCATAAATTCGATTATGACTGAGGACCTAGTCATCTGCTAGCTTAGCAAAATGCTTTGACCATAACCAGCCAACTAAGTTATTAGGATCATCTTGGTTTTTGGCGAGCCAAAGTTCGCCCTTTTCGGCAATGACATCAAAAATCTAGATAAGCCTTAGTACTTTCTGTGCGCCAATTTTGTTTAAGCTGGGAGATTGCGTACCTCGCCTGCTTGATACGTGAGGTAGGGATAGCCGGCCTCATGTTTAGTAGTATGTATGTTGAATTCGAAGAGTGAAGCGGCAAGCCAGAGGACATTATATCCATTAATGGGCTGACGTTCGCGGGAGGAAGCTCGAGAGGAGACTTGAGATCGTCGCAGATGAGGCTCCTGTGTATCCGACATGGGAAGGGCAGATTGGAAAAGGCCCGAGAAACGGTGACTCTCTGACCCCTGGTAAGGTGAGGGTTGCGCTGAGTTGGAGTAGCCCCTCCCTTGTGAGTTTGACTCCGCACTCTGCCTGACTAGGCCGTTGGAGTCGTGGCTCTGACTAGTGCCCGGTCGGGCTGGCGGCGTGCCTATTGATCGAGAGATCAAGGGGAATTCAGGAGCTTTGGGCGAATCGGAAGGTGGGCGTGTATGTCCATTGACGCCGGTATAATAGTCTCGATAATACTGGTTGGGGCTTGATGTCGAAGGTATAGATGGTGAAGCCGCGAACTGGCCGCTGTGGCGTTTTACGAAATCAGGTGTTGGTAGACTCGGGGCTATATCGCTATTCAAAGATAACCCACGGTGACGGGGAGACCGCTCTGCGGGCCGGAGTCGGAATCTTGAAGACACTTCATCAACGCTAGTCGAGTGTGATGGCCGACCTTTGGAGGCTGGGTTGATTATTCCAATTGCGTTGATCTGTTCATCTTGGAATTTATAATCCTGGAAGAAGGTTGAAACAATGTCTGAGAACTCTGGAATACTATTGGTGTCCTCGAGAACCATCTTAACCTTCTCCTTCCATATAGAATACCACTGAGCTTGAATATTGACGAAGTTTCCAAGGCAAATATTGCCAACCTTTTCAGTAAGCGATGAAAGTTTGGGGAGTTCCTTCTTCAAAGCTTCATTTAGTGCTTCGTATTGCTCGACGAGGTCTGACAATTGCTTGTCGACTTTCTTGCCGCTCTTTTGAAGCTGGACAAATTTTTCATAGTCAACGCGGCGCTTGGATCTTTTTTTCATCGCAAGGGATGGGTTGCTATATGATTTGATGACAAGCTCAAAAGGCTCAATGACTTGTTTTCGCACTTGTGAGAGCTATGAAATGATGTCAATATTGTGATGACGAGGTTTTCGACCGGAATGCTACTTACATGCTGCTCCAAAGCAATCTTCTCAAGGTCTCTCATAGACACGTTAAAGCGAACCCACTTGCTTTCAATCTCGGGATGAGGTGAGGGCTGGATGCGCATGACTAATTCCATGGAAGAAAGATATTGTAGGAATTCATGGACATGTTCTGTAACTTGTCTGGTGTAGAACTCGACATCTCTCAGAACGACCTGTAGACGAAGGTAGTCATCTCCGAATTTCTCATGTAGCTTGAGGTACTCGGCATCTTCCGAGGGTTTATTGCTTGCGGGTTGTAATCTGTCAACCCTCTTGCCAAATGCCCTCGCGAAGCCGACTTTGACATCAGATTCCTTACGTCTTCGGCTAACGATCTGCCCGACCAATTCGAAGTTCTTTTTAGTCTTGTTGATCTCCTCAATGGCATTTTCTACGGCCACTTTCGCGGCCTCTAGAGATGTACGATCCGGATGGTCGGCAGGCGTCTCATGAAGCAGTTGGATAAGCAAATTCGGATACTTCGTTATCCTTTGCATCGGTTTGATGAGCAGCGAATCCAGATTCCAGGCTCTTGTCAGCTCTCTTGCCACCTCGTTGCACTCATTCAACCAAACTTGAACTGTTGGGTCCTCCTGAATTTGAATTAGTTGCTTCGATGCATGATCACTATTCTTGAGGAAAGTTTCGTGGACTTGTTTCATGTTTTCGATGTTGCGAGTGAAAATCGGGCCTAATAGAGTCTCCCGATCCTTATCATCGTTCACTTGGGCAGAGGCGGCCGTGGGCGCTCTTGTTAGAGTTGGACCATCGCCAGAACCGACTGCGTCTTTGTGCACATGACGATGTGTCCGAGGTACGTATACACTCGAGACTCCCTCTTTTAGTTCAACTAGGAACGCAGAATGAAATTGAATGATCTTGTCCGTATTGCGGAAAATGAGCTTGATGGTCTTGTCGTCAAGTTTTGGGCAAGCTTCGGCTGTGCCCTTATATATCTCCTCAACGATGTTCATGTCTCTAATAAAGAAAGTCTCGGTGTCTATGAGCTCTTTGATGGTTTCAAGACGGGTAAATAGTCGTTTTCTTTCCTTCGCAGGAAGATCAATTGTTTGTTCAACATTGATGCTCTCTACAAGGGTTTGTTGGCTTGTCAATTGAGAGGAATTGAATTGTGGCTCATGGTCTTCGGAAGTGGTGAACGATCCTTGATCAATGGATCGCGAAGCTGAATCCGTGGGGGCAAAGCAATCGCTGTCCCGTTTGAGTGAATCAACCAGAACTAGCCTTTGATCGTCCTTTTCATTATCCACATAGCTGTTAGGTCTCGTATCATCATAGTATTCGCTTGGCGGTGCGGAGGTCATCACATCATGGAAAGAAGCGTCATCAGAAGGTGGAGGAGGGGGAGCGTGACTAGGAAGCACTGGAATAGCAGCTGAGCCCATACTATTCTTAGAACTCAAAATTGCTGCGCCGAACTCCTCACCTGTATCAATCTCTGGGAGCTGATGTTGCGACTCATATACGTCTGGTTCCTGATAAGTGCCACGGGGGGATACATCGCGACTGCGCATAATTGCCATTGAGGTATGGTTGAAGCGGTACGACTCCGATCTCGATTCCGTTTCCGAATCAGCAAGCTCCTCTCGCCATGTAAATGCTACTCTCTGAGAGTCATGATCTATCGGGTTGTACCCTGAGCTTGAGTCCTGACTATTCATAGAGAAATCAGTCCACACAGATGTTTGACTTGCCCGGTTTATGGATTCAGATGTGCGCGGGACAGTCAAGCTGGTGTATGTCGCTAGTGTGCTTTCGGAATCAAGAGAATAGACCGGATTGTCTGACTCTTGTTGAACGCTAGTCATTTTATCAACCTCCGCATCACCATATACCTTGGAGTCAGTGAAACTTTGTAGTTGTCCTTGATGGTTAATTGTAGGACCGACAAAGAATTCAGCAATCTCACTAAGGCCTGAACTCGGCTCTGTCTGTTCAGCAGTCGTCTGAGTCAGATTCGTATCGGGGATCGTAATGGATCCGATATATACATGATCCTGTTCATTACTGCTTTCGGCATCTTGTTGCTCGGGAGCCGAAGCAGTCTCGATGGTTGGAGGTGGGAAATCAGCATCACCCCCAAGTATCGTTACTTTCGTTTCGTAGAATGGTGAATGCAAAGGCTTGGCTTCGTATGCCTCTTGATCCGTAGTAGATGCTCCCTGGCTTGAGTTGACACCACCGTTAGGCTCAGACACATCACCTGGTGTAGTCAACAATTCTGTCGAAGTATCCAGTGCTATTTTGATAGATAAGTCATCATCAGCGGCAGGTTCGTCGTCGAATGGAGACCGATATTCTGACTTTTGGCTAATGGTTTGGTGATAGCCATTAATGCCACCTGGGCCTTCAGTGTTAACCATGGGAAATTCTTGTACTGGTGGATCCGTCTGTGGTTCTGCATCAAATTCTGTGGTGTTTGATACTGCTGAAGGAGGCGCTTCATCGTCTCCAGTAACTTCCGCACCAGGAAAGCTTCCGGGCATACCAAGCATTGCGGAATCCATCTCACATCCCGTATTAGCGGAAGAAATAGGCACCTCATTAACCCCAACCTTTGTCATTACAGTCTGTAACGGTGGAAGGCCTGATGTATCCGCCTCCGCCGTTCCAGTTTTCTCTATTATTAATTCGGGTGTGATCGTCCGCACACCTACAGGTTTCGTGGCTGCAATAATTTCGTCAGGCTCTACCAATTTTATCTGCACTTCTTCTTCATGTTTTAGAGCTTCAGCAGCAGCCAATGCCCTAGCTTCTTCCTCTGCTTTCCTTTTCTTTTCTTGAGCAGCCTTCCTAGACACTGCTCGAGCCTCGTTTTCTCGAAGAGATTTGGTATATGAAAGCTTGATCTGTTCCCTCCGTGATTCGTAGTCTATCGGGCCCAATGAGATTTTTCTTCGGCGCGTAGCTGGTTCGTTTCCTTTTGCATTGGCCTTGGGATCTCTCTTACTTGGAGATTTGTCCCTTTCGATTGCCTTCACTCTTGAACTTATGGTAGACGCTGATGAGACTGGTTGCCGAGGTCGTGAACTTCTAAGTGGGGGTGATAATTTCGGTAGAGGTGCTGATATATAGGCATTAAGCCTGGTGCTTCCGTTAGCAGATATCGCACCTGGTCTATTTTGGCGTTTGATGGCCGGTGTTGCCAATGGTGAGGGTGTTTTGGCTCCTTGATTCTGAGTGGCATTGATTTTTTTGCCGTGAGGAAAAGGTTTCCTAACGGTAGAAGGCGAATTAGACCGCGTTGAATTTGGACTGGATGAGCTCGAAGGGGTACTATATTTGCGAACAGAAACAGGTATTCTAGAGGTTGAGGGTGAAACTGAGGTATCTAAGGTGGGTTTCGGTCGTGAGGACCGAGTAGCCTTAGACTGCTGTTGAACTGGATTCGTGAAACCCAGCTCGCTCCGCGATCGAACGTGTTTTGGGGCGTTATGTATTACATCCGCATCGACGGCACCTGTGCCTCCCGGATCACCTGCCACACTTCGATACCAATCACTTGGCGAGGAAGGCTCCGCATCAGTGTGTGAAAAGCTTCGCTGACGACGCCCGAGGGCACTATTGGCATTTGAGGCAGAAGCTTTTGCAGCAGGTATGCCATCAATTCCGTGGCCGGCTAGCCCAGCATGTAACTCAGCAGGCTTTACTTCCCCAAAAAGCAGACTACGGGATTGAGGCAACGCCGGAACGGAATCTGAGGAAGGCACAGGAGCCAAATTGGTCATCGACTTTGAAGCTTGTGAAGAGGCACTAACGGTACTTCGAGGTTTAGCTATGCGATTTGCAAAGGATTGAGAACTGCTAGATGGGTTATTATCGGGCCCAGTTCGTCGCCGTTGTGTAGGCCGCCTCGCTGGCGATGTTGAGGTCGATGTACCCACGGAAGATCCACTAGCGGACGACCGGCCGGTGGCGTAAGATGGTTGACCGTTAGATCCGGACCGCGATGTCTCTCGAGATGGGATGCGTGGAGTTGTTTTACGAGGGGTGCTAGTGGTCGTATGTGTAGCACCTTGGTCGAATTTCTTCGTCAAATCTTTCACGCTAGGTTTGTGTAGACTGCGGTTGTTCCACGTGTTTGGAGCGGCAGGTCTTGATCTTCCGGTGCTAGTGGATACGCCTTCTTCTACAGGAGCTGATACAGAGCGGACAGATGGTCTCACGCCAGGACGTACCGGCCTGGAAGCCGGGCCGCTTCCGTTAGATCGCAACGGGGCATCTCGACTATGCCTCGGAGGGGGCAAGGTCGAAGCCATCAAGCCGTCGAGATGAATTCGGTAGAAGTCGTCGGGGTTGAAGAGACCGTTGGACTCAATGCTCGCCGCCGCGTTTGCATGGATGGCGTCTTGATTGTGTGCGGCATGAGACTCGAGCAGGGAGTCATCGAGGGTGATCGATGTGGCCGTAGCTGTGAGAGAGGTGGCACTAGGGGCACCGACAGCGGCGGTGCCAGGTGATTGAGGATGAGGATCAGGGAAGAATATTTGTTGTGGCAAGAAATCGCGGCTGTGGGCGTGATCGTGAGCATGGGCGTGGGCGTTGGTATGGTCATGGGTGTGATCATGCCCGTTCTCGTGCTTCTGCCCGAACGGGTAGTAGTGTTGATGGGGACGCTGATGGTGGTATCGCAGAGGACGCCTGGGGGTAGACGACGGGGCTCCAAAATTGCGGGTGGGCAACGTCGCACCAAGGCAGCGGTCCTCGTCTTCACGATTGCCGGCGTCCATTCTGGCGGCGGCCAGGACAGTGTGACGGCGACCATTAATGGGTCATGTACAGCACGTCGCAGGTCAGGCAAAAACGAGCGGACGGCCGAGCCACAAATCGCGTTTGATGCTACACACGTTGTCGAATAAGCACTGACGGCTAGGGGATTCATGGGCCTCAAGCTTTTGGTTGGAGGCTTACAAGGTTCGGTCGAGTGCCAATGCGAATATGCCAGTGCCAATCAATGGGTCAACGGGACGGAGGGCCAATGGAGCAGCCAACGATACAGCAGCCACTGATCACGTATGTGCTGGGCGTGGGTGTGTAGAGGTGGGGGGGGACCATGCGCACCAGGTGTGCTATGGACACCATGGGCAGCCAGCTTGGAACATGCGGAAGGTTTTCAGGAATTTCTAAATGCATCAAGTTGCAAGTCTGTCGAGGATGATGTCTAGAAGGGTGGAAGGAAGGCCAGAAGCATTGATGGTGAGTCGCAAGGCCCCACTAGCGGTGCCTGCACTAGGTAGGGCATTGCCTGGAGGTTTAGCACATTTACTTACCTAGATAGGTGCTGCCCACCTAGAAAGTTACTCAGCTAGGTTAGATACTCAGCGCCACTCTCGTCTATTGTTCGCTACTCAAGTGCCTATCTACTTAAGTACCCTTCCAGTTGTACCTACCCGTGGGATAAGAAGAGGGTACTTACTGCATACCTGTAGTTGGGTAAGATATTTTACCTGCCTAGGTACTGTAGGAGGTATGCTCGGTATGTAGGTATCTACACTGCCTAATGCACAATGAGTAAGTACCTACCTAACCTACCAACATGTACTCACATACTTACCTACATATATGTACATTCGGTAGCGTACATCGGACATATGTAAGTACTAACCTTAAATCTAGTATACTACCTACTTAGGACGTATAAGTAGGTAAGACCTACCTGCTGCAGATGTCGAGCCTCTCTTGACGCAGTCTGGGAGTGTCCCCAAATCACTTCTGCTCTTCAAAAAGGCACTTCCCAATTGAGTAGCGAACCGTGTGCATGTGAGTCAGATTGGAAGCAGAAGCGGTCTCCTATGTTCCGGAGATGGGGGAAAGGTAGGATACGGTAGCTGCGACCTACTAAGTAGCAGATTTTTAGACTAAGAAGGCGTAGGTACCTTCTAAGGTGGGCAGAGAATGTTTGGTGGTCAGCTTTGGTGTGGATAAGATGCGCTGGCCTATGCACGATGAACTGTTAGGCATTTGGATAGGGTACGAACCCAGTAGTACTTCTACTTCACAAATAGTCCCCAATTCCTCATGAGTTGAGCTCGGTAGCTTAAGTCGTGCTTAAGAGGCAGTACGCACAGCAATTACTGATGGTACATGCAAAGTGAAGATTAATGAGGGGGGAAGAAAGAACCTTAATAAAATAGAAAGTAAACATGAAAAACCGGGGTGGGGGGTTCGAGCTTATAGTTGTACTGGACCTCCTAGACAGACCGTTGAACCTGCAGGTGACGTACCTACAGCTAGGTAGAGGTATAAGTATGTTGAGATTATTGTCGTTGGCCCACTCACGACAAACGCCTTAACGGAACATTTTGGCTTTGGCGGGAAATCTTGCAGTGACTGTATGTGTCTGTTGTGCATCTCCCTCCTATCTACATACTGTATGTACCATGTAGGTAGGTTACCGACCTGAAAGAAGGTCCCTACGATGTAGGTATGCTCTCTGGACAAAAATGTAGTTAACAACTCATCGTATATACTGTACCTACTTAAGCTTCATGGAAAGACACAGGTAGGCCTTGCCCTGGATACAATACCAGGGTGGGAGGGACGAGTCCCGTTTTCTAGCCCTATGTAGGTACTTGAGATGGCCCTGTCCTCCCATCTTCAAAACACGTTGTGTGTGGGCAACATGTCTGGAGGACATGAGACGATAACCCCTACGCATGGAAACAAAAAAAACCGGCAAACGCTCGTCTACGCAGATATGGCATCTCCTGATCCGAAGTGTGATATACTTCGTAGATGGATTAGTCCAAGAAACCAGGATCGTGAAGTGACGAGGGTACCCAATCTGTTACGAGGCCCCGACAGATTGAACAACTGGCAATGGGATCATGCATATTTTCTGACTACGGTGCATGGCTCATCAAACTGCAGTGACTGTCCCTCGTCAAGCCTTTCACCTTCATGACAACGCATCCATCTACATTGTACCTAGTCTACGAAGTAGGGGGTTATAAATACTGTAAGTAGGGAAGAGAAGGGCAGACAGAGCGAGGGTGAGACAGGGGGTTGGGTCATGTTGGCAGCCTATCCGTGGGCGCGGAGACTGGGAAACGGTGCTGACTATCAGCCAATGTATTACTGGCAGTACTCGGCTAACTGGACAGAATGGGTGTGAGATGGGTATATGATGATATCGACATTCCAGTCACCATGATCGCCCGCCATCTGGGGGATAATGCCACCTGGCGATCCAGACATGAATAAATGAAGTGGCGGCGCCCTCTGCGGGGTTCGAAATCCGATGCCTATCTATCTACCTTACTTATGTAGGTAGGTAGGTAGGTAGGTAGCCAGGATAATTGGAAAGGTTACCAGCTTCCAGGCTTTCATCACGAACTACCTACCTAGTATTAGTAGTGTACATACGCAGATAACTTCAACTTTGCTGCCGCAGTGGCATTACTAAGTACATGTATGTAAGTACCTAAGTGAACCACTGGCAGATATCTAACCTACCTAGGTAGGTACTTAGGTACATAGGTAGTACTGTATGTGCATGTAGGAACCCTTTCGATTTAATTTAGTGTGCATATTCGAGACAATCTCCTGGCGCCCGGCTGGTTACCGGCCAGTAGTGCAATTGCATTGCATCCGAATAACCTTACAGCGCCGCCTCCGCGTTTGGAACACACACGTGTAGATGAATGGCTGATGCTCTCGAAAAAGGGGGTGGATATCCGTGCTGACCGGATACACGACACTGCAACTATGAACGGTTTCCCAAGGTCGGGATCATGACAGCTATTGGCCAATTGCCAAGATGTTTGATAGTGTTGTGTCCAACGAGCTCTTTTTGCAGCCTAGCTTGAGGCTAGCGGACGGTGCCCGACCTACGATCCGGGCCACCAAGGCGTGGCCCTGGCATGATTGAAAAGGGGGATTCGGACCTGTATACTTGGACGATTGAGTCTTGACCGCACCGCTGCCACGCATGCACGGGCTAGGACGAAGAGGGTGTTCTGATGTTTGGCCAAGCCAGACTGGTTTAGGGAGGCTTGCTTAGCCGTTGAATGAATTGACCGTGTATAGCGCCGGGACTGAAACCACCTACTTAGTCCATATCAAGCAGTCCGTACATACTACCTAGGTATGTATAAAGGTGTCTGAGGTGTTCTCCGTATAGCAGTAAGACTAGTTTACAATGTTAGTTTCGAGATTAGATGGCATACCTAGATGCATAGCTGTAAAGAATACCTACCTAGGTAAAGACTTTGTTCCTTCTCCATGGAAAGGCCGGCATTGACATTGGCGTTTGTTTTTGCTGGCTTGCTATTGGCTCGCTGGGCGTGGAGTTCCATACCAAGATACCTACCCGTATACATAGTACCTAGGTAGGTATCTCTTGTAGGAATGAATACATACCTAAGCAACAGCCGTGTCGATCTCAGTAATCAACTGCCCATGTACAGAACAATTCCTTACAGTTGTCATACCGACAAAGATCAGCTCATCGTCGACTTTGTACACTGCACTACATACATAGGTATGTAGGCATCTGCAGATACCTAACTAACTACCTAGTCATACTAACAAGGACCGTGGTTTCAGGTAAAATGCCAGTATTGAAGCAGGTACTACCTCGTAAGTAGTGTAAGGAACTGCGGGTACCATGTTAGTCGTGAACTGGGATGCACCTAGGTCAAGCCCAGTAACCGAAGGACCAGCACTAGTGGTCCAAGCAGAAACAAACAGGCTCTAGAGCAGACACGTACATGACAACCAGAGTTCAGATATCTGATCAGCCTTGATCTCATCTTCGTCGCGTGCATGCTGAAGGCTTACACCAGTCGCTCAGTCACCCGTGCCTAGAGAAGAACCATATACTGCATGAGCATCGCGTCTTGCGCCGCAGCCTTCGCGAGGTGCTATCTTCCTCCTATAAAATTCGGTAACAATGCCACGTCCTAGGAAGCGAAAACGCGCTGCTTCTACAGGCGAGGGCACTGTCAATGGCTCGCTATGCACCAAGAAGAAGATGAAGGAGCAGACTGATAGTCAATCCTTGATCTCGCAATGTCGGCATCCTGTTCTCAGCCAGTATTACCCGCATGTCCAAAGTCTACGCGAATATGTTATAGCACAGCTGCCGCCTGCTTCCAGGATCAGGCGGAGGAAAATATCCGCTGTTGGTATTATCAACATGTCCCGTAACGCGCACTTGTCAGACACGGAGCGGTCTCTCGGGACTTTGCTGGATACCACACTTATTGGACACTCGAATCCCATGACCGAAGAAGCGGCTCGTCATCTGGACGAATGGAAGACTTTCTCTCAAAGAGGCGACGACTCCTACCAGACTCTTTCCAATGGCGTTGCCGGCTTTATTGAATCGCAGGCCCTGGTAAGCGAGTGTAATCTCACGGCTTTTCAGCACAAGGACTAAAATAGATATCCAACTTGTAACTCTGTAAGTAACTAATCAGCGACTACCAGATCGTGGAATACGTTGTAAGGACCATTTTCATTAGAGACAAGTCTGCCAAGTGGCCTGATCACCTCCTATGCAATGGCTTTCGTCGAAATGGGGCCTTGGGACTGCGAACTGTCAGACCGAACCCTTATGTGGAAGCATTGCAGCAGTCCCCTTGGCCTCAGCTTCTATCTCTTCTAGGCGATTCAGGAGAGCGTATCATGATAGACTTGCTTCTAAACGGTGATATATTCATATCTGTCGATACAGGTACGAATAATATCTGCCAAGTGAGTGGTATGTTCTTCCTATACATGACACCTTCCAACAAGTACTTATACCAAAGGTAGGAAGGCCACTATCTAATATCCCTCTATACCGGCCGTTACCAGCTCATGAAAAAGGCAATACACCTAAAAATTCTACAGAGCTTGTTTTTGTGCGAAGTAGAATGTTTTATGCAAGGCCTGCCCTGAATGCTCGAGGACAGGTTCAATTTGGTCTGAGGCACATCCGTAAGGAATATGAGCTAGAAGCATCCAGGCACAGCTAATAGCACCTGCAGATGTACTAAATCGATGTCCTATTCAGCAGCTAGACAAAGTACAAGACATGCGCATACGAACGCGGTTGGCCCAACAGAATGAAATTCATACATTGAAAGTGATGATGTACATGTTCCCTAGACAATTCGGGCTTCATAACATCTTCACTAGCAAAGTCGACATGAAAGAAACGTCGCAACGATTTAAGGACTACACTCTGCGAGAGGAAGAAATTGTTGAGAAGTTCGGCCGGCTTGAGGATAGTGGTGTTCAAGTGAAAATCCCCAAGCGACTCCGAGGGAACGCAAGAAATTTGATCAATAAACTTCAGGCTCTCCATAGAAGCTGCTCATATGCCCAGCTTTTGCAGCATTATTGTCCTGTATGTGTCATAGGGTTCATCTTAGTCACTACTAACACCAAAAGCTTCCTCTCATAACGGATGAACCAGAAGTTCGGCCAGCATCTGATAAGAACAGAGGGCAAGTGCGGAAACAAGGGAAGAGCAAGTTGAAACGGATCATGCAGCGCCAGAAATCAATTCGCCTACCGCGAAGGAACCCGGATACTCCGATCACAGAATTGGCCACGCCGTCCACAGAGGTGGCGTCATTTTGCCAAGCAGTTCTGAAGACACTGGTCCCGACAGATTTCTGGGGCTGCGGCTTGGACGCGAGCAACAACGAACGCCAATTCTTGAAGAAAGTTGATATGTTCATCTCTCTCAGGCGTTTCGAAGTCATGTCTCTATGGGACTTGAGCCAGGGCATCAAGGTTAGTACCCAACATTTTTGCATCGCCACTAACCGAAACTGACATGTGCTAGATAACCAACATCGAATGGCTCGCACCTCACCGGCTCATGGCTAACAAAACATCATTGACTGATATGCAGAAACGCTGGGAACTATTCAATGAGTTTCTTTACTTTCTCATCGATTCTATCTTGGTACCCCTCATTCGAAGCAATTTCTACGTTACGGAGTCAAGTGCAGATAAGTATCGTGTTTTCTTTTTCCGCCACGATATTTGGCGGTCTCTTGTGGAGCCTGCTATGATAACTCTGAAAGGGAAGATGCTAGAGGAGATCAGCCTCGTAGAAGCCCAAAGCATACTAGAGTCACGACACCTAGGATTCAGTCATATCAGGCTACTTCCTAAAGGTACGCAAATGAGACCAATTGCAAATTTGCGTAAGAGAATGCCTATCCGCGGACGCTCCAAGGAGCTAGATTTAGGCATTAACAAGATTCTGGCACCTGCACAAACAGTTCTTAAGCTTGAAAAGGTAGGGCTCTCTGATAGGCAGGGTTGTCGCGGCTAACAATTCCAATCTTAGGTCATCAATCCAGACAAATTGGGCTCATCTTTGTTTTCCGTCGGTGATATTTACAAGCGGTTGCGGCCTTTCAAAGATAGCTTTTCTACCTTGCCTGCACACTTCTACTTTGCAAAAGTGGATGTACAGGCAGCTTTTGACACAATTCCCCAAGCAGCCATTGTCGGCCTACTGAATTCTATACCCCAGCAACGTCAGTATCGAATAATGAAGTACCTCGAAGTAAGTCCCAGCACCGCCGCTCGGCAAAATTGTGCAAGCTGGAAAGCAAACCCTATGAAGAAGTGGCCATCTGTAGCTATTAAACACGATGATGCTTCAACTTTCATCAACCAGTTAGAGAGTGGACGAAACGCGACGAAACGCAATACCGTGTTTGTTGGTCTCTACCAGAAGCAATACGAAACAAGTGAACTTCTTCAGCTAGTTGCATCTCATATCCAACAGAATCTCATCAAGGTTGGCAAAAAATACTACCGCCAAAGGCAGGGCATTCCACAAGGATCTGTTTTATCCTCCATGCTCTGCAATTACTTCTACGCAGATCTCGAGACTCATGTCCTTTCGTTCCTCGACTCAGCTGACTGCTTACTCCTGCGACTCATCGATGACTTCTTGCTTATCACGACCGATAAACATAAGGCAGTTCGCCTGGTTGAAGTCCTCCATGGTGGTGTGCCGGAATACGGCATCAGTGTCAACCCTCAGAAAAGCCTAGTCAACTTTGATCTTGTAGTCAATGACCAAGCGATTCCTAAAGTAAAATACGGCGAAGACTTCCCATACTGTGGTACTCTGATTAATACTAGAACGCTCGAACTCAGCCGTAGTTCAAATAAGGGCGAGGATCAGGGTAAGCTTTATATCCAGATATATTGTTCCACGTCACACTAAGTTGTCCAGTCATATACAATTCGCTTACCGTCGAGTTCAGTCGGAACCCTGGCCAAACTTTCCAGCGCAAGGTCCTCAGTAGGTGCCCGCCTCATTACTTATAGCGCACAAACATTGACCCCTGTCTCGCTAGACGCTTTCAAGATCCAAAGTCACCTAATGTTCTTCGACGTTGGACTAAACTCTGGGCTAGTGGTGCTAAACAACTTATACAAGGCGTTCGTGGAAACATCTACCAAGATGTGGGCATATCTACGTTGCTTACCAGCGCCAAAGCAACCTCCTTCAACTTATATAATCAGTAAGTGGATGAGCTCGTGTAAATAATAATAAATAAGGAATCTGCTAATTCAAGATTGAAGAAACCATTAAAAAGCTGGTTGACACAGCATATGTTCTCCTTGTAAGCAGGACGAGAAGACTTCGATACCCGGGCTACGTATGTGATGTAAAAAAATGCGAAGTATTCTGGTGAGTCCATTCTAATGATTCATGATGCAAACATCGGAATTGACAATAAATGCGAAGGCTAGCGTACAACGCATTTCTTCAAGTATTGAGCCGTAAGCAGTCGAATTACAGCCAAACTCTAGCCTGGCTAAGAGCGGAAATACTACAATTAAGTATGCTGAAGAATATTCGGCATGCTCGTGTACAGGACATCGTGTAGAGTTGAGTGCTTAGGCCTCCTAAGAGCACCATCTCCTCTATCAGTCTAATTGTATCGCCATACATTTCACATACATGGATGCAACAGCTCCAAGATTCAGTCCACTATTTGGCCCCACAGACTGCAACTGAGCGAACAGTTACAGCCACATTCCTTAGTGGATTTCGGTATAAAACTGAAAGCTTAATCAAATTTTACATAAATAGCCCCATTACTAAAATGATATTAAAACATCTATATAGAACTCCGCAGAAGAGGAAGAGAAACCAAAAAGGAAAGGTACTATATTGAATTTTCGCCAAAAGAATAAGCAAGAGCAACGCTTTTGAATTTAACATGATCTGAAGGTATACTGTCAGGTCTCCCTGGGAATCGAACCCAGATTAGCGGAATCAGAATCCGCTGTGATAGCCATTACACTAGGAAACCAGGTAGATGGATGGATTGGTTAATATTAGATGGTTTTATACCAGATTCAACGATGATGAGTTAGTTATCTTCCAAATATCTGAAAACAAATATGGTACATATCTGCATTCAAGATGTCTGTCTACTCGATTCACTGTTGTGCGATGTACACTATCAGTAAAGTTGTGAAAATTCATCTTCCTTTATATTCAAATGAAGGTTAACAAAGCTAATAGTCTGATTGGAAGAAATTTGAATGCGACAACCTATTGAATTCTTAACTAGCTACGATCGAATGCATAAGGGAACTGCGATAAGAGAGAAAAAAAGATCTTATATCTATCTATACGCCATTTCCGTGATCTTAGCTCGATGCCTCTATTCCATTCCACGCTCATATCTCCCTAAAACCTAAGCATTGCCAGCTGCTCGCACACTTTTGAGGCTATTTTCTACCAGATCTAAAGCCGTTAAACAGCAATGCCCGTTTCCCACCATCTATTCCAAGAGCCCCAATGCCATCTGGGTAAGGAGTCCTTATCATACCGCCACACACGTCTATCAACACCTAGTCCAGCAGCCCTAGAAAAGGAGACGGGGACTGGCTCCCAAAGCCAGATACCGCAACGTCCGAAATCGTCCAGGAGCGTCCAACCAGTAGCCAGGAGCCAGAGGAATGTAAATGCTACGTTGCCAAGACGACGCAACCAAAGTGGTAACCTTTCAATCCTGCGTTGTAGCCCGCGAGAAAGCATAGTTTGCAACACCATTCCCAAACCAGAGAGCGCAAAGAAGATAGGCGGGCCCCAGTAGTACGTCGTAGGCACTGAGGTATAACTGCCAGCGGCACTATTATTCGTTGGAGTCAGTGGTTACTCTTGAAGGTAAGACAGGGCTAGGTTTTGGGACTTATGTGTACTTCTGAGACACGCATGTGGCTCTAGCAGGAGATTATGGCCTCTATGAGCGTCTAAAATAGGAAGAAGAAAAGACTCAAGGGGTAGCATACTGGATCATTCCCGACTGGACAAAAGCCATGATAGCGCTTACAGCAGGGGTAATCAGAGTAGATACACCGCCGTGTCTTCGAGGAGATGGTAAGTAACCAAGGCGAAGCAGCCACTTAGTGGGCGCAGAGAACCCGACCCGGAACGTCTGATCTATAGTTCACTGGGATTAGTGGTTATGCTTCGGGTGAAATAAATAAACGAAGTATGGTGAGCGTTGCATGCGCCTGGGAAATTCTGATGGCCCTAAAAGGGTTATTTGCCACCTGTTATTTGCTATGATAGCAAGAAAATGACTCTGGGGAATACATACGCCACCACGCGCCCCAAAAACCAGACAGTCCTCGATCCGTCACCTGCGAGAATGAGCCTGTGAAGGACGGTAAATGCCAGGGATGAGCACGAAATCCCAGTATAGGAGGGCAGTAGAGGGCGAGAAGCATAGCACCAAAACTCCATACGTCTGTTCTCCCAAGACGAGTCAGTACAGTACCATAATACACATTTTCTGTGATAGTACAGGTCATGGTGGTCATTATTCAGAATAGAATCTCACATACTGTAGCAAAAGTTAGCTCTAGCAGATAATACAAACTCCAGGTCTTTATACGTACCATTGCAGTGCAAAAATCACCGCGACGAAGCCGAGAGTTGTGCGCTGAAGAAAGAGGAGCGCGGGGTGAAGGGAGGCAAGATGTGGCGGAAGGGGGTGGTCGTGCTCCGGCCCGGCAACGAAGTACGGATCACTTGTCATCAGGGCTGCGCAAACATCGACAATAATGTAGCTCGGCAAGAAATCGACGAACAAGCGGGAAAGAACCAATTTCCGTCGTGAGACAGTCCGTTCGTAGCCTTGCTTACTCCTGCTGTTCACACGCCCATGTTAGTGACCACCCGACAGAGTAACAAATCAGTGCATGTTTCGAAAGCATGTAGTAGCAATGGCAACTGGACCCGTCTGCAAGAGAAAGTGAAAGGAATGGATCCTGGAGACTAACTGGGAGCCATATTCCAGCGGTAGCTGATAAGGGCCGATGGTAGGAGGCGGCTTATACGGAGGCAGACAAGAAGGGGCAGATTCCCACCCTTTGCGAATCTCAGCATCGTGATATATGTCCGTGACTGCTAGTTGTACTCACCGGTTAGGCGGAATGTGCTGACGATATCAAATACCCAGTCAAGACGAGTCAGGAATGAGGCGTTGGCGGGATACTCTTGCCAGTAATACTCATATTCCTCTTCCCGTGCGCGTCTATAAAGTTCAAGAGCCGCATCCTGGTCCAGTGGTGGATTCTTGTCACTATTATTAAGACGGATTATTCTTTTCACCAAGGCCTCCTCATCCCCTGCTTGATCTCCGTTCTCCTGAACTGGTTGTGATTCCCTGTGCCTCATCCCTGTTGTCGGTGTAATTCCGTTACCATGTACACTTATTGGTGTATTGGCAGCGGAGCCAGCTGGTCTCGAGCTGAACGCATTTCTATCAATTTCTGAAATAGCAACTTCTTGGCTGTTGAGCTTTCTGACGGCCGACGCTCCCTTTTCTAGCGATGCTGGTAGCCGATCGGCTACCCGGTCATTACGCAGCCTGTCGATGGGCTGGGATACCTTCAATCTTTCGACCCGTCTGGCATCCCACTGCGGTCTTGTCCATACCAGTAGATAAAAGTTCCAGATAGTGCCCCACGAGGCTATTATTCCAACGCCATAGCTCGCAGCAAAATTAGGGCTCTTCACATGCTTGATCATATAAACATGAAATGCGCAGACGAGAGCTAGAACAAGCCATCTTGCACGATACAGCCACGGTCTGTTCTTGTGCGGAATAGCTAGATACAATGTGGGAATAATCCAGTACGCGGTTAAGTGCAGTGGGAAAATGAGTGGTGTCGCCTGCACATCGGCACGCAGCTTGGCCCGGTAAAACTCCCGGTATGCGCTTGCTAAGTCCGGCAAGTGAGCTGCATGTTGTATCGACTGCTGCGGAACCTGCAATGACATAGCGAAAAGCAAAATTATGATTTCGATCCTTCGTGAACGAATATTGAAAATGAAATGTGACTTCCAGCACGTGGTTCAGCCCTGCATTGCTAGCCGATTGTTTGCGAATTCAGATATACATAGACAGCTGAACTATCCTATTATCAATGAATCTAGTCTAGCGCAAGCCAAGAGACGGAATTAGCGAGGAAAAAATTACGAGGAGAAGGGAAAAGAAAGAAAAAGGTTGATAGCATGTAGGTATGATCAAACTGCAAAACGTACTGCTCAAACTCATGGTAACCTACTAAGTGGCCAAGCAAAGTCGACTGCGCTGGCCCTATTTGTGCCACACTAAGCATCTTGTGACGACCGCATCCAATCTATGATTGACTCCTTGAAGAACGCTAGTGGAGCTCGAGGTGATGACGTCAATACCCAATTACTACCTTTTCGCGCGTGTTCTACTGAAAACCTCAAAATTGTGTAGGTATGGGGTGATAACTGGTATGTTGGCGTCTTCGGAATAGAGCAGGCAGATAGGTGGTAACAATTTTTCTATGGCCGCCGTGAGGGGTAGCAATAGATAGAATGCTGCCCTTCGATGCGCGTGGCAAGGATAATCTGTTGATATCTTGATCACTTTCGAGATTTTGCCCATTTACACAATACTTCAAGTGGTAGGGGGGAATCATCGGCTGCTCAGTCATGGAACTCAGACGGTTGACGAGAAGTAAACCCTTCCTATTGAATCGTTAGACAAGTGAACAGGGTAATAGAGAACACGGCAGTTGGACGTCTGGTGCATTTTTGGTCTTCTGAAACATTCAACTTAGTTTAAATTTATTAATTTTTCGGCAGGCATACATTGGCTGTTAAATCGCCATGGATCGTAAAGATGGGAGGTCGCTAAGTATTGAGAATGACCGATATCGCTCGCCTAGAAGACTACAAACGTGCCTCAATACCCGGCATAAAGTCCGCCTTTGCCTTTTCCTTGGGCTCACAACTTCAGACGGTTGGGCTGACCCGTTCAGATCATGAACGTATCTGGACCTTCGCCAAAATGATGCGCTGTAGAACCCAACCAGTAAGCCACTTCACTGTCTGCCAAAGCACCCAAAGGAGAAAGATAGCTAGAGTTCCCAGGGCGAACAGCACCGAGTCTCGCACAGCGAATGCATTTGCCGCTTCTGCCCTAAGAAGCTTCTTCTGCTTCGTGTGGTAAAACCAATTTTTTGCTTCCTTTGGAGACTCAGCATGTTTGTCCCGAACGTTTCTATGCGGGAAAGCATGCGTCGACTGAGATGATGACGAAGTCTGGTAATTGTCCACCCATTCATATGGAGAGGAGTTTTGCTCGTATAAGAGCCTGGATAACCAGGTTCGATCACTGCTGTCTCTTATCTTCCTTTCGGGCTGACGATAGCGTTGCGCTCGGTTACGGCTGTCTACAAGGTACAGAGATACGAGGAACGTGATGAAGTTTACAGGTGTTGCTATAGCCTGTACGTGATTGGTGTCAGCGAGTTTATCATCCTATTGTAAGGTGTGAATGAGTGACATGGGCGCGTATACATAGTTAGATGACGATATGTGCAATGGATAAAGAGGGCTTAGTTCATATTCACCTGGTAGATCTTTGACGGCCATTTAAGTTCACCACTCCTTGCGCGCAAGGATATGTTCGTCGTAGGTGTAGTAGTAGCATTCATGGTTATATCGGTATATAGAGATTTAAAAGCATAAAGGTAGGTAGTAGTACCAGTCTTATCCTGTCAAGAGGGGTGCTAGGTAGAGGCCTGGTGGTAATACCTAGGTAACACGATATATCACTGGTAAGAACCCATACTGAATCTGATGCAAAGATAGATGATTGAGCGGCTGTGTTGACAAGCAGGGGAGCATGAAAGAAAGAAGATACAGCACCTGAATGGACAAGTTAAGTGTTGAGATCTAGGATACATAAGCATAAGACGTTTGGGGAGTGTCTGATCTGATCTGAAATTCAGGGTCCACAGCCCAGTCAAGCCGGCATGCGGATGCATTTAACGTGATGTAACCGTCTGCTAGGTATCCCGAGAGGGAGACCCCATAATATAACATCATCGACCCATGCGCCTAGTTGCTCATCCTTGAAAACCTCCGAAATTCGCGGCCAAACACTTCGCGCTTCGTTTTGTCGGAATATAATTATAGCTTCATCATTCTACTCTGATTTGGTTGACGTTTGTTTTGTTATAGTTAGGGACAACTTCAAGTCTTTCCGTGGATATTGCTGAATTAAATCTCATGGCGACTCACTACCCTAGTCGCGACTATTTTTAATGTCTAGTACCAGGATGTCATGGGCTCCGATTTTACTCAATTCGTCCATGATAGGCGCGATTCTCTTCTTTTCTACCATGACGCTGACAGCGACCCACCCCTCCTCATCTAGCGATGTGACTGTTGGGGCTCTCTTCCCAGGAGCGATCTTAGTAGCTTCTGCAAGGGTGCTCCTCTGGATATTATACTGACACAAAACGTATTTGTTTGCTGCTATTACACCGCGAATACGCTGTGCAATAAGCTCGACAAGTTCCGGGTTACTCGGGTTCCGCGACTTGATTAAAATAGCACTGGATTCGACCACAGTGTCGATTGGTTTCAGTCCAGCGGCTTTCATGGTCTCGCCAGATTCTAACCATGTCAGCTGATTCTCGGCCGGATGACCACACACAGATTCGATTGACACTTACCGACAAGGTCGACGATACCATCAGCCACACCGAGAGCGCAAGCCGCTTCGACACTACCACTTAGTTCAATAATCTGGGTTCGCAGTTTATTGGTGAATTCTGCAGGTTGGTCTGCCTGCGCATTTGCAGAGTCCACTTCCAGTTCTAAGTTGGCGAAGTATTTTTGCGCGAGATGGACGAAACTGGTACCAATGTTCTTCCCGATGAGATCCTTAGGCGAATTATAGGCGCCATTCTGCGGGACTTGTACTTGGAGCTTACACGCGCCAAATCCGAGTTCCAACACTGTCTCGCAGCCTGAGCCGCTCCCGTTATGGGCGACTTCTTGTTCCATGGTTATCTCGCCTGAGAACCGCCTTGCACGATAAAGAGCACGCACCCCTGCGTCGTGCTCTTGAACTTGGTCCAGGCCGGTGATTCCCAGGTCGACCTGACCCTCCCCAACGAAAGTAGGTATATCAGCCGCGGGGAGGAAGATCAGAGCGATGGGTAGATTCTTGACTAATGCTATGTCAAGCCGGTTTTCTCTCCTGAATTGGATATCGGCGCCCTCAAGGAGGTTTAGTGCAGCTTGGTTCAAACGACCCTCTTTTATACGAGTTAGCCATTTGGTCATTATCGCACCTCGACTACAAGCAACGAGACTCACTCTTTGGCACGGCGAATAGAAGTCGCCCTTCAAGGCTGGTGTTTGCAGAGTCTGAGTCAGCCACATCGCCGACTTGTTCGAGTTTTGCTAAAAACATATCTGCAAAGGTTGACAGAGGGAGCCACGAACTGGTTTACTAAATCCATGGTGCTTTATTGTCCGAGAGCCGGGCGAAACGAGAAGGAGATTGGTGCGTGACACAGCGCAGATTAACCCGAGGTTCTCTCTGTAACAACAGGAGGAGTACGATGGTGGACGGAATGGGAGAAGAGCCAATTGAGATATTGTTCAAACGACCAGCATGTGCGAGATGTGACAGCTATAGTATAGTATGGGCTGTTTCGCTTTTATCCCACCTATCCTCTGGTTTGGAAGATTATTTTTACTCGTAACCCCACGTTCCTAGATCGGAGCGGTTTCTCAGTTGACCTCATGGCTTGCAGGGGAGGGGCAGTCACGCTAGGAGGTACCTACTACAGTACTAGCAGGCTCGCCAGGGTACCTATGTAGGTACCTACTTAGGCAAGTACCGGTGCACTAATATGCACACTATGTACAGTAGTAGCGGCTAGGGAGCTATCTGGGCTACGCTTGCAGGTGTACGTGTAGGTACCTAGGCACCGACATATGTTGGTATACACCTCCAATAGGTAATGTAGTTACATTTTAATCACCACCCTAATTACATACGCTTTTGATGGTCCTCTAATTCAGCTCGGTTTGAATTATCAGACACTAATAACAGTTGATGTGTACACTACCACCTAAGATACGTTATTAAGCACCTAAAGACCATTGGCGATGGAGGTACCTAGGTAGCTGCTGTATCGCGATAGGGTGAAGCCACAGTGGATCATTCCAGGAACGAACCCCTGATTCTAGGGATTACAGGTACTTGCTTCAAGTTATCATCCAATTTCATCATCATAGGAACTCCCACTCGGCCTTCATCGAAACATTCCACAAGCTCATCTTGTGATGGAACTTGGATGGATTGGGGTCGCATTCTCCTCCAAAGGAAGAATAATAGCTTGATTCTAGTAGACCATCTCGCCGCCTTCCGCAACATCCAAGCTCATCGCCCAAGTCGATCGATATACCGGTAGAGTATCAAACGACGATACGCCGTTGCACACCTCCAGTCTCCAGAATCATGTCTCGATGGCTTGGGCAACCCTTAGTCAAGGGGAGCTCAGAGGCCTCTCGAATGGCATTCTTAACATTGAGTACCATCGGCATCACGTACGTACGCATCACTACTCCCGCTTACGAGAAATCGCACCAAGCTAATTGCTTCCCCAGGTTTGTATGGGGCGTTGAACAGACGTACTGCACCCCGTATCTTCTTTCTCTCGGGTTAACGAAGAGCAAAACTTCCCTCGTGTGGATCGCCGGCCCATTGTCGGGACTTGTCGTGCAGCCTATCGTTGGTACCATCGCAGACAGATCGACTTCGAGATGGGGACGACGGCGGCCCTTTATTCTGACGGGAGCCATTATATCAGCGTTGTTTCTACTGCTTTTGGGTTTTACAGAGGACATTATGGGGTTTTTCGTTGAAGACAAGAAGTCAGTACAGCACATGACCGTTTCCGCGGCTGTGCTAGCTATAGTGAGTAGTTCTTTTTACCCTCTTCTCTTACAACCCCTATCTATGTCTAGAGGTCCATAGTGTCTAGCCAGAGTAGGCTCGTACTAGCATAGTTTGACTGCTCCACAAGTCTTTGTGTTTGTTTCGACCGACAATTGCTGACACTTGCTGACGCAGTACGCGGTCGATTTCTCTATTAATGCAGGTCCGTTCTATGTATTCGTGAATTAACCAAAATATAAGAGCTTGGTCTAACGTCAAAGCAGTGATGAGCGCTGCAAGGAGTTTAGTCGTTGACACTCTCCCTATCGAAAAGCAACAGACTGGATCCGCTTGGGGTATGCTATCCAGCGAGGGCCCCTCGATTAGTTGTCGTTGCTAATACTGTGAACAGGAAGCAGGATGTCAGCAATAGGACATGGGATGGCATTTGCAACTGGGGCGATTGACCTTCCGTCGTTACTTGGAAAATCACTCGGTGAGACACAATTCAAACAACTGACAGTTCTTGCTGCGCTTGGCCTAGTCGGTACATGTGGTGTGACATGTTGGGCTGTGACAGAAAGAGTACTGCTCTCTCCACCAAAATCAAATAAGCAGGATGGGCTCTATCAGGTCGCTAGTCATATCTGGTCGACGATTGTGCATCTGCCTCCACGCATTAGAGCAATTTGTATGGCGCAATTCTGGGCATGGATAGGATGGTTTCCATTCCTATTTTATAGTACCACGTGGATTGGCGAGACGTATTTTCGCTATGATGCCCCCCATGACGCGAAACAGTCTAAAGATGCATTGGGAGAGGTTGGCCGGGCCGGTAGCCAGGCATTCATTATCTATTCCGTCATCACATTTTTTGGCTCTTGGTTTCTCCCTATCGTCATTAGGTCACCTGACGACCACAGTTACACTCAACGACCGCCGCAGAGTCTCAGAGGCATCGTTGAAAAGCTCAATAAATACAAGCCTGATCTCTTGACAGCCTGGATCTGTGCCCACGCGACATTTGCAGCCGCAATGCTGTTTGCGCCCTTCGCGAGAAGCTTCAAGTTTGCCGCCACTCTTGTTTGTATATGTGGACTGTACGTTTCGACTTGGCCCTTTTTCTGAACTAGCTAACCCGTCCACAGCCCTTGGAATATTGCATCGTGGGCGCCACATGCTTTTTTGGGCATGGAAGTGAACAGACTGAGTAGCGGAGAGGGCGCAGCTTCTCGGCGTTTATCTAATGCTTCAATGGAAATGGCAGATATGAACGGCAATGTGTCCCACGTGTCTCTTTTACACGACGATTCGCATACAACAAAATCAAGCTCCGCGGGAGAACCGTCTGGTGTCTATTTCGGTATCCTCAACATCTATACTACGATCCCACAGTTCATAGGGACGATCATATCAACAATTGTGTTTGGTATACTGGAGCCTGGCAAGAGTCCCGAACTTGCCCATGGCGCACACCCCGATGAGCATCACAATACGTATGTAAACCACCGCTGTTATTTTCTTCCTGCTCTAGTTACTCCCGGAGGCCATAGTTGTGCACTAGGGGCACAAGTGTGTCCCGAGAGTGTACAGAACTCCCTAAACTTCTACCTGAAAGAGTAATTACTGACTCCGGCGGTTGTAGTGATGGGCCAAATGGAGTGGCCGTTTGTCTCTTTATTGGCGCATTAAGTGCCATTGCTGCCATATTTGCAACAAGAAAATTAAAGTTTATGTAATCCCGATTTCATTTTGTAATGGCGTTCGGCATGCTTGTTGGACCAGATTAGGTGTTCTAATCATGTGGGAACAACCAACTGTGGAATGAGTAGTAGACACTTGGTGTGTAGGTACTATATAATAGAGGCTTGATAGATTAGAGGTTCGCGTGCATGAGTTCGGCGCTACAAAGGGAACCCATCTTACGGTCAAGATAATTGCTCATCTAACCAAAGTGATGGCTACCTTAGTTGCTTGTCTCTAACAACCTACTGTAGGTATATGTAAAATTGACCATGTTGTTCCTTACCTACATTACGTACCTAGGCTCTTCTACTTAAGGTATCCATGGATGTACATATAAGTACATACTTAGCACTGAGTAGTACATGCGTGACTTCCCCACCTTGCAAGGTTGTGCCTTATGCCAACCAAGGCGAGTTTACTTAGTAAGGGCTCTACAACAACCAAAAGCGGCTTTCACAAAATCTACTTTGCACTGCTTGCCAATTATATTGCTGCCTTTTGGCCACCTTACAGACTCTCAAGATGGTAAGCGGCATTTCACTCTAGTCGCTTTTGTCTCCGCAGCGGAACTGCAACTCACAATGCCTAGGCCCCCGTAGCTCCTTCAAAACGGCGCTCTCTACGAGCAAAGCTCGCAGCGAAAACGGGTGCAGAGCCCCATGCGCCACGCAAAGCGCCACGACCTGACGCTGTCGCGCCATCGTTCGACGGATTCACGAGCTCGAAGAAAGACAAGCGCATCATAAAGCGCTCGGCGCTTATCTCGCGAATCGAGAAGACACACCGTAAGCCACTGAAGCGTCGACGCCCAGGCAAGAAGCTTGTTGCGAACCTCGAGTCCTTGGCCGACGCCCTGCCCGACTTGCTGGCTGATGGCGAGACATCGGAGGGGCTCCGGCAGCTCCGAGAGGGCAAGATCAGACACAAGAGTCTGAAGATGAGAAAGGGAGCACTGAAGAAGAAGGAGAAGATTGTCAAGGGCGAGATGGATCGTTTCACCTATAGTCTTGCGAGACTGAATACCATGGGTGCTGCCAATGTGGACTCGAATATGCAGATTGAAGGGCAGGCTGTAGCTGAGGTTAAGCAAGCGCCGTCTCAATCGCAGGCACCTCCCTCGGGCTCCACTACGTCGACAGCAGGAAGGTGGGCTGCTTTGAGAGGCTTTATTTCCTCGACTATGGAGCAGAATCCCGCCTTCGTTGGGAAGCAAGATGGGCAATGAGACTACATGAATTTGCCAGCGATAATATTATCTATCAAGAAGGAGAAAACCGTCCCCCAAGGCGCATATTGTAGGGGCAAAAGGTTTGGGTTTTCTTCCTATCATCGCTGCTACTTAGTACTAATCTCGTGGTTGTAGAGCGGGCGCATCTTGCATTGGGGCGAGTGAGGCCATGAGCAGAACGAAGAGATACTTAAGCCGCATGACTATGTGTGAGCGCATTTGCTCAGCTTGTGGCCCTCTACTTCGCCCTCATCGCACACTTGAACGTCGTATATATGGATTGCCTTGGCCCTCCGGTGGGAGTGTATCATCACAGTTTCTGGTACATTAGGTAGAAGACCAGGTATTTATGTTCCCTGCTCGAGGGAACTAGGTGCTTTAGCCGATTTACAGAAAGTGCCTGGCTCATAGCTATTACCATGATAAAGCGCGTAGTGGTTCGCTGTGAGAAGATGAACACATGATGGAATAAAATAAAGAAGCAAACAGAAGTGGCCTGGCGAAATCCGTGGAGGTTAAGGGGCTATTAGAGGAATCGATTTGTAGTAATACCCACATGACGCACTTTTGGGATATGTGGTATTGTTTTATACCTGAAATTTCAGCTGTTCGCTGTAATAGTGTAGTGGTTATCATTCTAGCCTTCCAAGCTTGAGACCGGCGTTCGATTCGCCGTTACAGCAATTGTGTACAAATCAACTTTTTGCAACCACCATCTGTGATTCTTATCTCAATAGGCTTTTCTCCATCTCCTCATTATGTGATTGATCTATTATGATGCAGACTACAGTATGACAATACGAATGGCAATATGATCTAACTTGAATCTTAATACTAAAGTTAATGGTAAATCTTGGCTCAGTGCAATCCAATTCAATTACTGCTTTTATACTTATGCCATGCTTACTTACTTACATACAATGGCTGGAGGACGCGGGTCTGCATGATTCTGATACCTCGAAGTATCGTATTTTCCGCTGTTGTACTCCGTAGATGTTGGTTTCACGGGAGAAAGCATATATCATATGCTTCACATGGTACTGGGTATTTTAGGTGGCACTTTGTGCATATCACCAGAGACTTCTCTTTGTCTCACCATCCAGCCACTATTATATATGGTGAATGGGACGATAGCACGTGCTGTAGGATACCGGTACATGCGGTATTTCCTCGTGTCCACCCCCACAATATAGTCTATCTCTCTCTCTTTTTCCCGTCTTTTATTCCCCTCTTACTCTCTCTATCATAGGGGCATTCCCCGCTAAGCCTGCGTAAGCACTGCTGTCTCTCAAATACCTACCTATACCTATCTAGGTACAGTTAGCTCTCTAAGTGCCTGCCTACAGCCCCGGATATTTGGAGCCAAGACCTAAGATCTTGATTGCATCACAATCCGCCACGCTCTCTACCATCGTCACTCCCTCGGCCGTCATCCCATAGCCTCAGTCCCCAACCCAAACGCCAACAAGCCCAACTCTCTTTGCAATTCATCCATTCCTTGCTTCGCTCTTTTTTATTTTTATCTTTTTCTTGTTCGCGATATTTTCTTACTTGGACTCGGGCTGTCTTGTTCATTAACGTCTCCCGGGCAGATCCTACGAATCACTGTACATTGCGACAGCGTTAATGACAAATTCCACTTCCTCCCACTCGCCCTCCCGCTTTTAAAAAGTCTACGGTGATTATCGAAGACGCTCATTGCGTGGTCCGCACCCACCTCTAAACTCTCGCCCTCCATCGCTTTCGTATAATCCGCATTTGGATCAACGTTATCGACGCATTATTTAGCTGTTGCATATTGATCACCATTGTCAACATTCTTGTCTACATCCACGCGCGCCTACGCATACACAGTACATCCAAGCTCTCTTAATGCCGTTCCGCGAAAGAATCGCGCGGCGGCTGAATGACAGCGTGAGTCCTCGCAAGCAATGTCCCGCCATACTCTCAGCCCAATCTTACCGGACTTATAGTTATCGCCTTCACCTTCGCCGTCCCAGCCATACCTGTCATGTAGGTCGCATAAGAACCGCATCTGATCATGTAGCCAAGCTAACTCTTGCTAAGATTATGATATACTTCGTATGTCACATTTACCTTCTACGACCCTCCTATACATACGACTAATGCATACACTCCAGTGACATATGAAGATGTGAAAGCCCTAAGAGGCGACTGGCTCACAGACAATGTACGTGTTCCTATTTTGGGCTTACTGGTATAACTCAAGTCAGCTTATGTTTAACTTCAGAATATTGCGTTTTGGGAAGAGTTTCTGGAGCGCGAAGTGCTTTCAAAATACCCACAAGCCCATATCGTACTTCTTCGACCCTCAATGACCTTTCTGTTGATGAAAAATAAGGATACCGAAAGCGTGCGGGCTGCTCTGCCGAACTTCAGCGGTATCACACACATATTTTTACCTATTAATGACAATCGAAATGTGAACCAGGCGGAAGGGGGGACCCATTGGTCCCTTCTACTAGTGAGCATAATTGACGGCGTGGCTTTCCATTATGACTCTTGCGATGGCTCCAACAACAACGAGGCATGGGAAGCCACTTGCAGGCTGTCTCGGGTTCTTGGCAGGCCTATACGTTTTCATCGTTTACTTGAGTGTCCTCAGCAAGAAAATGGAAGCGACTGCGGTGTCTACGTCTGTATCATCATGCGCCATCTATTAGTTAAGCGCCTTCTTGCTGTTAACGCCGGAGAAAAAATCTCAATGAGCATGGCGCACAAGGCAATAGACAGCGGCGGTGCAAGGAAAGAAATGTTGAAGATCATTGAGAACTTGCGCAAAGAAGGAGAGAGGCGGCGGCATACACCAGGTCATACCCCTCCCCGAATTGACTAATAGCGGCCCTCTCTCGTTACGTTAACTTAGGAACTCCAATGTGCATCATCTAATACTGCATTCAAATGCCGCCCTCCGCATCGTCCGGCTTTCACTTAGAGAGCAACTCTGCCTCTATATTTGTGTTAATTAATCAGCATACTCTACTGCATCTTTGTTAACAGTACTTGCAATGACAACCAGCTGCGTTGTATTACTCCCAAATATCACCGGGTAGGAATACAGAACCGTTATTCACATTAAACAGACGCTGCGGTCCAGAGAGTCTAGAGAAAGGGTGTCTTCAAATGGAACAGCTTGCGCCCTCTACTGGACAATGAAGGCTCTTTCGGTTCTTGCATGGACGACTAAGAGTCTGGAGACAAATAGAAGCCGCGGAACTGATTACTTTATGACTTTGGATCCAGTCATGATATTTGTTTGCAAAAGCACCAGCCTCTGAATTACGCAAATACTAAAATATAATGTCCTGATTAATTTCTCAACATGCCATTTGCAGTCCGGGTAATCGTCATAGTGCTTGTACTTTGTCACAGCTATAACGCTTTCCTGGGGGTTTTGAAAGATATTTCATGATTGCTGCCTGTGCCAATACACTCACAAAGCGAAAGTCTAGGTATGTGACGTTATGAGGCAATGAATTGATAGATACATTGTGTGATGATGTACTATCACACCCCATTGCGACTACGTCGTCCCTATGGTGAGTTGGTCCACTCACATAAGCAAGCGCCAAGCACCGAGAAGCACGGCAGCAAAACCCGTGCACACGCCCATGAGCCATTGTAATGTCTGAAACTTGACCTGCTCGAGCTTCTCGCGGAGGGCGGCGACCTCCTGCTCAATCTTAGTCTCGGTCTCCTTGATTTGGAGCTCCTGCTGCGAAGCTTCCTCGCGGATACGGCCCTTCTCCAGGTTCAGGTCCAGACGTACCGAAGCCTGGGTGCGTCCTATCTCGTCGCGCAACCGCGAGTTCAGCTTCGTGATGTCGTTAGTCAGGCGCTCGTGTGCCGCCCGCGTTGTGTTGGACTCGGTGTTGTCGGCGGACAACAGCTCTGAGCGCAGCTTTGCGAAGTCAACCTTTTGCGTGTATGTGGCTTTTGCGGCGTCCTCACGCAGAACCATTGTGCGCGTTAAGTTCCGGATACTGAATAAATAAAACCATTAATGTGCGAGACAAAACGGGAGGAGTTTAATTCATTGTATAAATACTGCGACTGCTATTGCCGTCGTCGTCGAAGGCTTACCTTTCTTCTATCACATCGTTCAATACCTTCATCATCGCTACCGACTGGTCCTCCGTGAAACCCTCGCTCTGCAGTCGCTGGACGAACTTGAGTGTGTCAAAGTGGTGGTCTCTTCCCCGGGACGATGTGGCGCTGAACGAGCGTCGCAGCAACAGGTGTTGCTGTATAATTGACAGTTTCCCATTATGGCCTTTTGAAATCGTGCGCAGCGGTGATGGGCGCTTTGTGTGAAATGTCGCTCTCCCGGGACGCTGAGGTGTAGACTGTGGTGCTGGAGCGAATCTTGCGCCGCACAATGCGCTTGGTGTCGATTGGATGGGCACGGTCCAGCTCAGTCGAGGGAGGAGAAACCTGGGTAGTGAATACACGGCTGTTCCAGCAATGCTGGCCATCTTTGCTAGAGGTAGAGTAGTCAATAGATTTCGTTGGGATTGTTGACTGCGGCCATCGGCTTATGAAGCTGGGGCGATCTCCAACAAGGAACAGGAGCAACAAGAGCTAGGTAGACCTTCCTAGGTTAAGACGACTTCCTAGGAAGTCGATACCTAGGGGTGATTGAGTAAAGTGGCTTAGCACAAAGGAAAGGTGGCTGGTGTGGCATCTTCGTGGGGGAAAACCCCATATAACCAATCACCTCGAAAAATTTCCTTGCTTGTTTCTTTTCTCCTTTCTCATCCAAAATTAACAACGCAAAAAACCAACATTCTCGAGAGATGCATTATTTGATGCGAGGTTACCTACTGGTGTCCCAAGACCATTGATTGACTCTTGAACAGAATGGAGAACAAATCCCATCGAACAATCTTGGGTGCGGTGCTTCCCTGTCTTCTTTTGAGGGCGATGGGGAGGATCGCAATGATTGAGCGTACATGCTACTAATGAGGCACAATGTCAAATTGAATAAACAAGAGAGTTGGCCGCGGCGGGTGGTTTGGTCCCGTCTGCTTATGGCCTTTCTCTCTCTCTCTCCCTCTCTCTCTGTATTTCTTTATAAGCGCAGGCGCCGAATAGAATTGGTGCGTTCGTGCCTGACCTTTAATATTCTTTTACTCAAGGTCAAATGTGACAAAAGTAGTACGCTGCTGAGCGCAATAGTAGGTGGTTAGAACCAGAATTGCGCTACCAAGGCGTATTGTTTCAAAAGCAAGCATAGCTACTCTGTGCGTGGCAGGCTTGCATGTGTGAATATGCCTCGCCCCTCACCTGCTGGTCTCACGTTTGAAGCAAACGCCGGCTGAGCTGAGTCATTAGGTCGGATGAGTCACCGTTCATCCTGATCCTGAAGTTTGTTGGGAATTGTCGAGATGTGAGGTGCGCCGTTGCCCTGTCCTCTGTCCTCTGATCGGCGGCGCGGCTACAACTGCTAAGAACGCTAGACTGGGAGCCTTAGCCAATCAGAGTAAGAAAGTTCGAAGCTTTGATAGGTGCCTAGGTACTTAAGTAGGTACTTATAATTGGCTGTACTTAAGATCTCATGTGCATGCAATCTGTGATCGAAGCGCCAGTTGAGGCATTCAGTTCCAAGTTCAGTGCACCTGTAGTCTCTGCGCGTGTCATCAATTTAGTCGCCAATTTACATACATACCCCAGTGTTGTCAAGCCATGGCTGGAACGTCTGAAGCAGCATTCGAGCCGACTATTTGTTAGTGGTACTTTGTAGGTAGGCGACTGTAGGTACTTATTATTACTGCAGCAATAGCTGGCTAAAAACAGTAAGTGAGCAATACCTGTATCTACCAAGCTCTCGGGTCAGTCTCCCCGCACTCGTCATCAGCTATTCGAAACACGTACCTGCCTACCTATGTACATAGATAGTGGCCGTCACGCGTTCAAGGAGATAGTAGATTTACAGATATCATCAATCTCCAAATTTGACAAGAGGTCGTGACCATTGATGATCTCCTACATACACTACCTAGGTACTTACAGTAGGTAGTAGTCGACAGACTTGTACTGGACTGTAATTGTCTTTCTTATCTATAGGTAGTACCTAGTATTAGTTAGGTACTTACTAGTAGTGCCGCAGCTACCTCTTAGCGGGACTAGCTAGACGGTGCGATACTAGGTACCTCTGTATGCTATACTAGAACAGCTTTAGCTATGTGTCTATCAGCAGTCCGATGCGGCGAAAGGTTGCTCAGTTTGATCAGTTTATTTACATGTATCCATGTTTGTTTTGTAAGGGCAATTATATGGTTGTTGGTTTCATTCAAAGACGCAAGTAAGCCTTTCAGTTCCACGAGACACAGGGCCCTCTGATATATAGCAGAATATTTTCAGTATTCGTTGAAGAGAATTGCTTGATTAATAGCTACATAGTAGGTAGATCAGCAGGATTAGTCTGTCAAAATAAATCCGCTATACATCGAATCTGGCGCAAGAAGAACGAACCCTACGGTATCTTTTTTTTTAATCCCTCCCTTTTCCTTTTCTTTCCAGTCCCGATTGAAAGCCCCGAAATAGGCGAGATGCGGTTGGCTACAGCACACCCCTCCAGCCCCACAGGCTCCGGTGATCGCAGCTTGCACAGTCTCTGTAGTGCGAATTGGGAATTTTTTGTCTCTTATCTGGTTTATCAAGGCGGTCCTGTGACTGGGACACTGGGTAGCATGAGGTTGTGCGACGGGCCATGAGAGTCAGAGCAACCCTCAGGCTTGGATTTAATAAAGTATACTACCCCAGGACCGGCTCCCAACATTCTTGCCGCGCTGTCACTTCCCTCCGCCATCGTCTCTGCCGCCTCCGCCGCCTCCATCTCCCAAGGCGCTCAATCGATTCTCCATCTGGGAGCTGGGGCGCTCAATTGCCGTCTGGCAAACCCATCGCCGTGAAACGCTTCCCATCACCCCCCTCCTACAGACCCCTCCAAGACCGCTGCCATGGCCTTCTCTACCAAGATGGCCGGCAGGGCCCCTGCTCTGCTCCGTCATGGTCGACGACTGCCTGCTACATTGTCTCGAAGGACACTCACTGCCGTGTCTCTGCACACCCCTACGCCGCTGCTGTCCACCACGCAGACGAGTAGCTCAATACAGAAGCGGAACTTTTGTCTTACTCGCGCTCGGTGCAATGCTTCCGTCGCCGACGTCCAGCAGGCTCCAAACCCGAAGGCTTACCTGGAGAGCGGTGTTATCAGACCGAAAGACATCGTCAATGTGAAGAAGGTCTTGGTCATTGGCAGCGGCGGCTTGGCTATAGGGCAGGCTGGCGAGTTTGACTATTCGGGTACGTCGCGCTCGTCATCATCGGTGTTCTAGTTCAATAGAACGACCCCCAGATCTAAATCTGTAGCGTGATTATATTGATCATATAATTATAGGCTCCCAAGCTCTGAAGGCCCTAAAAGAGGCTGGTGTCGCCTCAGTCCTTATCAACCCCAACATTGCCACCATTCAGACCAACCACACACTCGCCGACGAGATTTATTACCTTCCAGTGACCCCGGAATATGTATCATACGTTATTGAGAGGGAAAAGCCAGATGGTATCTTCCTTTCCTTTGGTGGGCAGACCGCGCTCAACCTGGGTGTGCAGATGCAGCGCATGGGTCTGTTTGAAAAATACGGTGTCAAGGTCCTTGGCACAAGTGTGCATACTCTAGAGTTAAGCGAAGACCGTGATCTCTTCGCCAAAGCCTTGAACGAGATCAACATCCCTATTGCTAAGTCAATCGCTGTCGGGACAGTAGAAGACGCTCTCGATGCTGCTAATAAGGTGGGCTATCCCATAATCGTCCGTGCTGCTTATGCCCTCGGTGGTCTGGGCTCCGGTTTTGCCAATAACGAGGAAGAGCTACGAAACATGGCTGCTCGGTCTTTGACGTTATCACCACAAATTCTAGTCGAGAAGTCCCTGAAAGGCTGGAAGGAGGTGGAGTACGAAGTCGTCCGTGATGCCAATAACAACTGTATCACTGTCTGCAACATGGAGAATTTCGACCCCTTAGGTACCCATACCGGCGACTCGATCGTCGTTGCACCCAGTCAGACTTTGAGCGACGAGGAGTATCACATGCTCCGTTCGGCCGCCATCAAGATCGTGCGCCATCTTGGGGTTGTAGGCGAGTGTAACGTTCAGTACGCCCTCCAGCCAGATGGCCTGGATTATCGAGTGATTGAAGTGAATGCCCGTCTATCCCGGTCATCGGCTCTAGCTTCAAAGGCTACCGGCTATCCCCTTGCCTACACGGCTGCAAAAATTGGTCTTGGGCACAGCTTACCTGAGCTCCCGAACGCGGTCACCAAAACAACAACTGCCAACTTCGAACCTTCGCTCGATTATATCGTAACAAAGATTCCTCGTTGGGATCTGTCGAAATTTCAGCATGTCAAGCGTGATATCGGTAGTGCTATGAAGTCAGTCGGAGAAGTCATGGCTATTGGCCGTACTTTTGAAGAGTCTTTCCAGAAGGCCATTCGCCAGGTTGACCCCAAATTTGTTGGCTTCCAAGGCGACAAGTTCGACGACCTTGACTATGAGCTTTCCCATCCTACTGACCGAAGGTGGCTGGCAGTTGGCCAAGCCATGCTACATAAGGGCTACACAGTCGATAGAATCCATGAACTTAGCAAGATTGACAAGTGGTTTTTGCACAAGCTCCAAAATCTGGTTGATTGCACCAAGGAAATGGAAGCCGTTGGCAGTCTTGAGGGACTTAAGAAGGAACTTGTTCTCAAAGCCAAAAAAATGGGTTTCTCGGACAAACAAATTGCTAATGCAGTTAAGAGTGATGAGGACTCGGTTCGCGCGCTTCGATTAAGCATGGGCATCCGGCCCTGGGTAAAGAAGATCGACACTCTCGCAGCTGAGTTTCCTGCTCATACCAACTACCTTTACACAACCTACAATGGTAGTTCACATGATGTGACTTTCGAGGATAAGGGTACTGTTATACTCGGCAGCGGCGTGTATCGAATCGGTAGCTCTGTCGAGTTTGATTGGTGCGCTGTCAGCGCTACACAAGCCTTGAGGAAGATGGGCCAGAAGACAGTCATGATCAATGTAAGTTGGACTGTTTTCTTCTTTTCTCTCAACTAAGTGCACTTTGCACGGAGGTAGACACTGGGTACTGTCCTTCTCCTGACAGAACATCGAAAAAGTGGTTCTTTCTTTCCCTCAATTTATCATGACGGGTTGGCTGGGACAGCCAGTCTCATTATTTGCATGATGGTTTTACTGACTTCCGTTAAAGTATAACCCCGAGACCTACAGTACCGATTTCGACACGGCCGACAAACTTTACTTTGAAGAGTTGAGCTATGAACGAGTTATGGATATATATGAGCTCGAGAGCGCTTCAGGCGTTGTGGTTTCCGTTGGTGGCCAGCTACCACAGAACATTGCCCTTCGTCTACAAGAAACTGGGAAAGCAAATGTTCTAGGGACAAACCCCCAGGATATTGATAAGGCCGAAGACCGACAAAAATTCTCGGAAATTCTAGACAGCATTGGAGTGGATCAGCCTGCCTGGAAAGAACTCACTTCTGTGGCCGAAGCTGAGAGATTTGCCCAAGATGTTGGCTATCCCGTTCTCGTCCGCCCTAGTTACGTACTTTCAGGCGCTGCTATGACGGTTATCCGCAGCCAAGAGGACCTCAAAGACAAACTTGAGGCCGCCAGCAACGTCTCTCCTGACCATCCGGTGGTTATCACCAAATTTATCGAGGGTGCGCAAGAGATTGATGTTGATGGTGTTGCGTCCGAAGGCAAACTTATTGTCCACGCCGTCAGCGAACATGTTGAGCAAGCCGGTGTCCACTCAGGTGACGCTACCTTGATTCTGCCCCCTGTTAACCTCGACGACAACACTATGGGTCGTCTAAAGGAGATTGCTGAGAAGGTTGCTAAGGCCTGGAAGATCACTGGCCCCTTCAATATGCAAATAATCAAGGCCGAAAATCCGGAAGGAGGCGAACCGATGTTAAAGGTCATTGAATGCAACCTGCGCGCTTCTCGTTCGTTCCCTTTCGTTAGTAAAGTCCTTGGTACAAACTTCATTGATGTTGCTACAAAGGCTCTCGTTGGTAAGAATGTGCCTGAGCCTAAGGATCTGATGGCCGTCAAGCGAGATTACCTAGCCACCAAGGTTCCTCAGTTCTCTTGGACTCGTCTCGCCGGCGCCGATCCATTTCTCGGGGTAGAAATGGCTAGCACGGGAGAGATGGCTTGCTTCGGCACCAACCTTGTCGAAGCGTACTGGACATCACTTCAATCTACTATGAACTTCCGTATGCCCGAGCCTGGTGAGGGTATACTTTTTGGTGGTGATGTCTCGAAGAAATGGCTTACCACCGTCGCTGATTATCTCTCACCTCTTGGTTACAAATTTTACGCTGCTAGTGATGACGTTAAGCAGCATCTAGAGTCGACAACCAAAGACAAGGTCCAAGTGGACATAATAGAGTTCCCCAAGGAAGATAAGCGTGCACTTCGTGAAGTCTTCCAGAAGTATGACATCCGCGGAGTCTTTAACCTAGCTCTCGCTCGTGGCAAGACTACGATGGATGTTGATTACGTTATGCGCCGAAACGCTGTTGACTTTGGTGTGCCGTTGTTTATGGAGCCTCAGGTATGTTTCCATTCAGTCCTTCTCTCGCAGAATAACCACTAATCCCTCTCACAGACCGCTATGCTTTTTGCTCAGTGCATGAATGAGAAGTTGCCCCGAAAGGAGGGCATCCCATCGGAAGTTCGCTCATGGTCTGATTTTATTGGCGGGAAGCCATTGTAAAATACGCATCACATACCCATATCCACCCATACTATCAACCTGGCCTGCTGATGGTCTTTCTCTTATCCATCATCGAATGAACAGTCGCGGCTAATACGATCCTAAATCTTGAAATCCGATCACGCGCGGTTACAGGCTACCGATAGAGTTCTCTAACGAATTTCAGTTCTAACTCAGTAAGGAGTGTTGTGTTTCACTGATCCTTGGTTAAAGGGGCAACAGGAGAAAACGGCGAGGAAAAGTTACAAAATGTTCCAAAAAAGGGAGTACGTTAGTCTCCCAATCTTTTCTATACCATATAACTAGTTTCGGCTCACGGCAAAGAGAAAAGCAACCTCTCATGCGCATGATTTGATATCTCTGGGCATATGTCTACTAGTGGTTTTAGTGTACATGGAATGAAACGAAACGAAACGAGGATTATATTACATTAATAATGGAAGTTGACCTTTCTCTGACACATGGCATTCTCTTCTCGTCTCCTATGCTGGCAAGTTCTTCTGATTTTCGAGGATTTGAGAAGCTACTTAGTTACCAGGCAACACTTGGGTATTAATGATACGAGAAGAGTTTATGCAATACTATAAGTTTCTTGTCTACCTGCGTTCGTCCTTAAATCCACTACAGCCGGTAAGTATCTATGGAGGAAAATGTATGTCCCCAAGCTATGCCACCGTAATGCTCCAAATACCACAAAATATTGAATGCACAATGCTAGCCAGGTGTACCATTAGACACAGATGGCAGAGCAGGAGAAGGATTCATGCTCATTCCTATAATGTATGGCGCAAATAGCTACGAACATGGCTTTAACCTCTATAGATAGCGGTTTGAGCCGCCACTCCGTTTCTTTGACGAGGAAAAATCCTAGTAAGCGTCTTCTGAGGTTGCCACCCAAGTGGTAATGCGCATCGCGGAACTCCCATATTCGTAAGGCAATAGGGAATCCTATGGTCGGAGTTTGGTTCTTCTGTATGACGAATTATGTCCAACATACCATTCTTAGTAGTTGTGACTAGCGGAGAATTTCCCCGTCCTCTGAGGTCCACTCCTTAACACCTGACTGTTGGATATCAAAGGTTTTCAAACCGGGTACGGTCGTATATAGGTCGATTCCCATTTCGTTCACTCAGCCTAACGGCAGCAAAACGCTTAGCAAGCGGTTCCCCAGACCTTTGTGAGACGGCGGTGGAGGTGGAAGTAATACAAGATGACGGTGTTGTAGAGGTAGCTGAAGAACTTGACGTGGCCCCGCCGTTCGCTTGAGCGCCGGGCGCGTTGTCTTCGTTGCCACTTGATGAACGAAAGCGTTTCTTAGAAATTTTCTCACCAGTCGCTTGCAAAATAGTTTCTAGCGTTTGCCAGCCAGGCATTGAGAAGAGCTGATAGATCCCAGTAAGGTCATGGGTTGTCACGGATCTACAAAGGTGGGCTTCCTCTTCCTGACATGCGAAAGCAGTCAGCCACAAGCTTGATAATTCATTGGTACACTGCTGAACTGCACCATTGGCTTACCTTGGATAGGACACTCATCCCATGGATGTAGTTAAGCAGATGAAAATCTGATATGGAACTTAGCTGGTTGTCTCCGCCCGCTCGCAGGGTCTTGGCAACATCACTGGGCTGCTGACTTTCACCCATGATCTCGCGGTTCTCGATGGGGAAATTGGGTGTACTAAATAAGGG
Source organism: Xylaria bambusicola (assembly GCF_022495145.1). Lineage (NCBI taxonomy): Eukaryota > Fungi > Ascomycota > Sordariomycetes > Xylariales > Xylariaceae > Xylaria > Xylaria bambusicola. Next base: position 226,461 of record NW_025953602.1, on the reverse strand, counting down.
TTTAGGTTCGGCAGGAAATCCATGCGTTAATGTCACAACCAAATATTCTACTGGGAAGGCCGGCTTGGCATTTTCCTGAACATTTGCTCCATACTCGTTGATCTTGCGGTAGAAAACCTCCGGGATATAGCGGGTACGGCTTGATGATCCATCGTCTTCCTCCTCTTCCCGAACGAGCATGACACCTGGGTCAGCGGAAGGCTCAATTAGATCTGCACGGACCATTTCCATCGCTTCATTCGACACTTGATAGGATGAAATGGCAATCTGCCCTGTCTCATCGCCTGAAATTATGCATGTGACGAAGTTGGAGCCAAATCTGCCCGTGTCACTCCATTTAGTCGGCTTGAGGTGTTGACTCTGGAGTCGAGCGGCAAAGCATATTTCAAGGGAGGAGAGGTAATAGGAGTCGGCGTGTCTCTTGCAAATTACGCTGCCGTCGCCAACTCCTGCATCTAGTAAATCAGTAAAGATGACACCAACCTGCTCAAGACCGCAGAGCTCGGCAACCTTGTTAACCTCTGACTCATTTCCCCAGGTATTTAACGAGACACCATCGACTTCGTCTACCTGGGGTACTTCATAAATGGCCTCTACGACCGCCTTAATGCCGAGAGGCACCTCGGTGTACTCGGCATACCGCCCGAAAAGATAACCCACTCGCTGAGCACCAGTCTTCCGCCAAGCATCAATAAAAGTGTTGACAAGCTCAAATGAAGCAAATTCCACGTGATCGACATTCCGGAAAGGTTGGGGCTGCAGGGTAATGGCGCTGGGCTGGCATTTGGTACAGATGCCTTCAGGCCATTGAGGGTGACCCGAAGGACAATCCCGCTTGACCCTGAAGTAGGGTTCCTTCAAAGGAGGTATGAATGAGCTACCCAGCTCTGGCTTGTTCGTGGCCGAGTTTATTTTGCGCAAATACGAGTGAAAGGATAGATATTTGATCTTTTTTTCTGCAAGATATTGGGCGTTGAAAGGATCAAGCGGCATACAGTAGTCACACATGCCTTTAGGACCGTGCTTGCACATACGGTCTCGGCCGCGGGGGATCTTCCCGTCTTTCCTGTCGAGCCGGTCGTCAAGAGCTGATTGCCTCACAACTTCCCAGGGGTTTTTAATGGTTTTGCTAGGCGACGTTACAGGTGGCGGATCGATGGGTATATTCTCTGAGGGTAGAATAGGTTTCCCATTCAGTCGGTTAGTTGAGGCAAGAGCCTGAGAGGATGTGGATGCTCCATTGGTATGACCGTTGACATCTTTACCCAGATGCTCATAGTTGATGAAGATAAGGTCACCGTGGCTGTAGACTATAGTGTTAGCAGTTGGGAGTCTCAAGGGAGAAATAGTCATGCGATCGAAGTGGTGGTTGGGGGGAGCTCCTGTAGGCAGAGACATCAAAGGAGGAGCCGTGAGGGGCACCTAGGCTTACTTCAACCCGATCTGATCCAGCTTGACTTTGGCTATGTCTTTAAGCCTCCTCGAGTCCTTCGCTTGTGGGTTAGGGGACATGGTGATGGTATTCGCATCGACCGTCGACGGCAACTGTGCCACCAGCTATGGAGATGTTGGTTGGTTAGAGAATTTACGACGCCCAGCTATATGGCGGCAGCCATGGAAAATCTGAGCGTACCTGACGACCTAAATCTCCGATGCTATCATTTTGGTCTATATTGATACGGATCATGCCATCTGGCCCTCGAAGTCGGAGTAGCATGGCGATGTGCGCGTTTCGGTGCGCGCTCTAGTACGAAATCCAGGGTTGATTCCAGGGTCAAGGTGGTGGCGGTTCGAGGTCGCGGCGAAGCAAGAAGAGCGAGGCAAAGTGAGGCGAAGGTCGGAGAGAAGAGTAACAGGTGGCTCAGCCTGCCTATTATGTTCGAGTTGTAGTGAGAAATGTGTCCAGTCGAACAGGAGAGAAAGGCGAAGGACGACGTACTAGGACAACAAAGTAGAGAGAACTCGAGTGTAGATGTTCGAGCGACTACTACCACGTTCGAAGGCGTAGGCAGCTGAGGTGAGGTTAAGTCCTGCATGGAAGTACTACTGTATACCTAGGCTTTTCGAGTATCAGGCACTGATTTGCTGATGACGCACCGTGGGGTCTCTACCAGCCTTGAAGCTAATTAAGTACTTAGGTACCTACTTGTAGATAGATACCTAGGTACATAGATTATCGATAAATGCATATTACGAAGGGCAGCCTTGCTCTGTTACCTACATATGTACCTACCTACCTACATGGTACTCGGGGTCCTTGGCAGACCCAGAGACTTCACTTCTACAACTTCAATCCAATCCAATACAATCCAGTCAATCCAGTCAATCCATCACAATACCTCTACCATATATATATGTAGCGTATACCTATTATGTACCAAGTGTGGCGCGCACATACATGTACATTCCGTAAACCTCCTGCAAGTGCCATTGCGCTCAGTCTCCTCTTGTAGGCGTGGCGATAATTAGCCTGGAAACATACATATACCATCATGAAGCAGTCACCGAGCGGATTGGAAATCGCGGTTTGATCTATAGTGATTAATGTGCACAAGCTGGAGCCACCCGCTGCCTACTATTGCGGGTTGTCCTATCAATCCCAATCAATCATCGTGCCAGAGGTCAAAATGTTACGCAACACATCAAAACGAATCGACTTTTATATTTACGAGACCTAGCCTGATAACCCCCCAACTCCTCGGCAGTTCAAAGAAAACGCCTTCGCAAGGGCTCTCGATTATTGATGTAGAGAAGAAACAAGAAAGGGGCCATGCGTGAATGGGCCACCATCCGACTTCACCAAAGCCGTAGCTCCACCTCACTCGCCCGGGTCCTTTACACGTATCGCGATGCTCACGCTGCTTGCGCTCTGCTAGTCATCGGCTCCTCAAGTCACTGTTCCCCCTCCAAGACCTCCTAGCCTGTGACGAACCGCTTAGTTTACATGAAATTAAACACACGCTAAGCTATACTGTATATCTTAGCAATATATGCCTCCTCCCCTTTAGCACCGTGTTGGCGGAACTGCGTCCCGTGTGCTATGTTCCAGCCATACCGACCACCATACGGCATGCTCCAAAACGCCTCATGTTCTACCTTCTTCTAGCGCATTCATATCGGCCAACTACCCTGTGTGTTTAAGCACTCTTATCGGCCGTGATGGCTGCCGTTTCAGCTTCTGTTTCCGTGGTCTTCTATCAGTCTTGTTAGTTTGACCCACCATCTGGTGCTATCGAGCCGTCGCTAGGTGAACACGAACCTCTGTATCGGCAGCTTCTTCTTTGGTTTCGCTAGAAGTTTTATCCCCAGGCTCTGTGCTCTTAGCCTTTGATGATGTCTTCTCAAGATTGGTCTTGCTTTCTCCACTACTCTCCTTAACACCGTTGGCCGCGTCTTTAGAGGCTTTGCCAGCTGCACCAGTAGTTCCGTTAACACCGTTTGCGTTCGCCGAAGATGACCCTGCTGTAGGGGCTGGTCCACCATCGCTCGCCAAGAGTATATTCCACTTGTCTAAGAGTGTCTGAGACCGAGGCTTGAATCGGAATTCTTCCTCCTTCGGAATTGACTCGAGCTTCAGGATCGCTTTGAGCACCTTGTTGATCTTGGTCGCTCGAATGATGCTAACATCAAGATCGGGGAATGTCTCAAGTTTGGCTAAGAAGTCAGATACCTGCTTCATCTCATCCGGCACAGGCGATCCTTCACGAGGTAGAAGCCCTCTCTGAAGACGATGTCGCAGAAACAATATTTCTTTCTATAGCTAAGTCAGTAACTGACAGCAACATGGCCAATGAGCTAGGCTTACCTCCTTCCGAGCACGTCTTTCTTCAGGCGTCAACTCGGGCTCTTTGGGCGCCGCTGGCTCCTTCTCTTTCTTGTTATCTGCCTCCTTGCTGCCCTTAGACTTGGATTTTGCCTTAGCTGACTTGGCAGAGTCTTTGGTTGCGGGCGACTGGATGCCATTGGCAGTTTTAGGAGTTGAAGTACCGGTAAGTTTTATCTTCGGTTTCTTCACCGAATCGGACCGTTGGGGAGTCTGAGCAGCCTATCATGTCAGCGGTTGAAATACAAGACTACATGGATACCTACATTGCTCTCGTCTTCAGCTTTGCGTTTCTTCGACTTAGGCTTCTTCTCAGTAGACTCCTCAGCCTCGTTTTCGACATCGTCCATATCAACGTCGCCATCATCGTCGACCGCCTTGCTGGACTTCTTTGGGGTCTTGACTTTGGATTTCTTGGCCTCAGCTTTTGCGAGGCGCTGTTCCTCAAACTCACGGAGCACATTCTTGTAGTAGTCCAAGTCATGGCTCTCCGCGGCAAGCAGATGAGCAGCTTGCAAATCCTTGCGCATCTTGGTCGTTATTACATCAGCCACCGTGGTGGCATCGAGCTCGCTTAGATCCGTATTGGGAGTCCAAGAACTATGTAGAGTAGTTAGCACGTTTGCAAAATACAAAAACTACAGGGTATCCATACAACTCATTGGTGTGAAGGTACATAACTGGAAACGTGCGGTCTGCCACGCGTTTACCACCATCGGCGAAATCTTCTCGATATGTTCCATCTGGGCGAGAAGCTGTAACGGGTCTTGAGTTCAACATATTGTGCGGAAGCATGTCTTCCTCGCAAATGACAACAGGCCATGGGGGGAAGCCTTTTAGCTTGGCAAAGTAGTGGTCGCCGGGCTTTGCATCGAGATGTAGAACCTTAGCCTTCGAGGCTTTCCTATTGAGCTTCTTCCCCTTATCCGTCACACTAGTGGACTTGCGGCGTGGTTGCGACTTGGTAGTAGCTGGAGCAGAATCATTGATATCATTATCGCCAGCATCGGCAGCTGGTTCAGCGCCTTCCGTGGTTGGTTTGTCGTCTTCCTTTTGAATATGAACATCGGCCATGTTCTCGGGGGCGGAGGCCGCGACAGAGGGTTCGGGCTTGGAGGCTGGGACACCACAGTTAGCTTTTCTGATGAATTGAGCATAAATACCATAAGGGAAATTGGCACGAAATTTTCCGATCAAGAGACATTGATGGGTGTGCCGAAAGGTAGTCTCCGCGCCAATACGATTAAAGTTGACGCGTAAAACTAAAACTCAATGGGAACGTATATGCAAGTGTGAGAGGTATGGAATTGTATCATGGCATCTTACCTTCTTCTGACGTGGTCTTTTGATTCTCGGTGTTATCCGAAGCGTCAACCCCAGATTCATCAGTCTCAGGATTTTTCGTGACAGCAACGGGCGCGACGGAGTCGGGAGCCGAACTATCGGCAGCAGGAGCAGTACCGGCACCAGCACTCGATGGAGTTACTGTGGGTTGTACCACAGCAGGCTGCGCGGATGTGTCGTCAGACATAATGACTAGGTGCACTATGCTGACAATGTCGCAGGGGCGGTAAGAGCGGCCACGGGGATTGACAACAGGGCCGCGTAGTTGGATGATCAGTTTGCGACTTGATTTGCGATGGCAGGTATGGGTGTGGAATATGGGTGCAAGTGCGCGTGTTTGCGTCTAGGTCAGGTCAGGTGAGGTCAAGCCGCTATTGTTTCTGCTATTGCCTTTCAACGGTGCTGTTATGGATGCTGATATGGATGTTGGCATACAGGGATGGGAAGGGAGGTGCTGACGTCGATGGTTTGGGCCGCGGTGTTGACTGGCGTTGACTTTGTTGACTTCGTGTGGTGGTGGCGATGGGAAAGAGAGGGATTGTTAGGTAGGTGGGAGTAGATAGGTAAGGATAGCAGGCAGGTAGACCAGGTTAGGAAAAGACAGTGCGGAGGATTAATGGCCAGAGCAAGTAACCCAGTCAAGGCCGGATGCGAGAAAACGCGTCAGGTCAGATCAACTTTTCTAGTGGAGCCGGCGAATGGCGCCAAATAACAAGCAGAGCTTGGCAAAGGAGAAAAAAATAAGAGAGAGTCAAGAGCTCGATGACGCCGCAATTGAGCCACGCGCTACAGGCAGTAGCTGGCAGCCGGCTGCACCCCGAAGAATGTGCTGTTCTCTAAGTGACGGGCAGATGGCGGCTCGGTAGGAGGAGAGAACGAACCAAAATATTACACGAGAAAGGGTCGGCCGTATCGAGAGACAATAGATAACAGACAACAACAGCAGCAACAACAACAACAATGATGGCAGTAACAGCAGTAACAGCAGCAGGAGACTGGGAACTGGAAACTGGAGACTGGAGGTAGGCAGGCCGGATGGCGAGATGGAAATGGATGGCAGGAGAGGAAAGGCAGACAATGAATGGGGCCAGTGGAAGATGTAGAAGATGGCGCGCGCTCGTGCTCGTGCTCGTGCTCAGCGCCCAGCGTCCGCCCAAGGTAGGAGGTAGACAGGCAGGCAGGTTGGTAGGTAGGTAGTGTGCTCAATCGAACTTCACAGCCATACAAACAAAGTCGGTTCTTGGTTTAAGTCAAAGGAACGCCTTGTCGCGCAGCAAACAGGTGGACAAGGTGTGACAGACGGAACACCTACCGATACCTCAATCTATCTACTTCGCCTACTTTCTCGACCTTAATGCTTTACTGAGATAGCTTCGGACTAGTTGCGTTGCACGTGACCACCGTCGATATGACGCCGTTGCATTTGCTCTGGGGAAGGGGGGTGGCGCCCTTGGGCCTTTGGAGTACACGTAGGTAGACCGGCAGACAGGTAGGCCCAGGTACATGGGAGAGACAGTGGCAGAGAGCAGAGAGCAAAGAGGCAGAGGGAGCTGAGATCGAGCCAGGGTGAGTCAGCCAAGTTGGCACTACCTACTAAGTAGTAGTAACCGTCAGGCGTACGCCTTGCTTCGATGGCTTGCGAGGGATGTTGAGGTGATGCCAACGGTGATGCCACTGCTGCTGCGTTGAAATGGACTTGGACTTGGACGGTAGAAGCAAATGTGAACAACAGGAGCCCGAGTTCTATAGAGGCTACCTAGATGCTCACTCACTCTCCACGTCGGCATTTGGAGTTTCGCCTTCGTCTAGAGCTGTGCTTGCGTTGTTAGGTAACAAGGAGTTGCACACCTGTTGGGGGGGGTCTCACAAGAGCCAGAGGGCAAGCTAGGTTACACTCTACCAACCAGATGTGTACTTGTCTGTCCTTGCAACTCTTTTGTTTTCAAGTCACCGGCATCCGTTCTCATTAAAGTAACCCCATCGTACCCATACCCCCTCCCAGTCCATTCCAACTGACTAAAACTACTGCATAGCCAGATCGACTTGCTCCAATGACCGATCTGTGTCCGAATCTTTCACTTAGTGGGCCCAACTCCAGCGTGAACAGTCATAACCGTTGTGTAGGGGGCAGACTCTGCCTACTGCTCAGGGGGTCTAAGCCCGCAAATGGCCGGCACAATGGTTTGTTCTCATCTATTTCGGTTTTGTTTTTGTTTCCCTGTCCTAAGCAAGGATAGGGGCTGACCATATCCAACGCCAGCCTGCAGGGGCATTTGCCAAAATCCTGTTGTTCCGGAGACCTCATCCCTTCTTGTCCTCTATGTTGGGTCAAATACAAAGTAAGTTCAGTTACAAGATAAGTTGGGCAAGCCACACGTTGTTAGACACCCAATACTATACTACTCATCGTCCTCCTCATCCTCATCCTCGTCAACATCCATGCCCTCTGCTACCTCGATAGAGAATGTTGGTTCCTGATCCACGCCAATGTAGCTATCGCTCATTAGGAAGAGCTTGAGATCATGGTGGCCAGGTGTTGGCACCGTGTACTCGAGGCGCACCTTCAGCTGGCGCCCTATGGTAACCCTCTTGATAGCAAGAAGTGTTTTTGTGCTCTCTTCACCGACAACGAGCCACCAATTCTCCATCTTTTTAGTGGGATAGAAGGGAGCGTGGACTGTTGTGTCTACCTCGCCCTCTTCATCCTCAACCTCTCGCTCAATCTGCACATTCAAGTAAGCCGGCTCTCCCGCATGGATGCTGTTCTCGTCCAACACTTCAAACTCTAATGAGATGTCGGGATACTTTGTGTTAGTGAAAGCTGCAGCTTGCGCCAATTGGGTTTGTGACAACTCTAGTCGTTTCACAAAAGTTGAATAATCAGCATTCTCTTCTGGGTTCATTGCTTCCATGAAGTCGAATATATCGTTGATTCTGAAAGGATTCCTGTTAGTGAAACGGGTATACAGCGTAGCGAAGACAGATCACTTACCCGAACTCATTGGCTACTTTGACGACATCTGGAGAGAAGTGAGGGATCTGTTTCAGAGGGCTATCGCGATCCCACATTGCCTGGACCACCATCTGAGACATTTCCATGGCATTCATGGCATTAAGATGCCCATCTGACGAAAGGACGTCTACGGTCGCGCTAATAAGACTGAGTACCTTGGAAACTATCATCTCCTGGTCCTTTGACAAGTCGATAGGGAGTTGCATCCGAGAGAAATGAGCTTGCAGAAGTACGAATGCTTTAAAATGTGGAGAGTCATATGCTGGCTCCGACATCTTGATCGGCACTCTATCATATATACGCCGAAGCAAACTATCTTCATGACGCCGGATCTGAATGGATTCGAATTCTGCTGCCGACGTGACAATTTCGAGAATACCCTTCAGCTTCGTTTTCGCGCTGAGTGACAAGAGGAAGGTTTGCATCGTAATGTACGAAAGATTATAGTATGCTGCAATCATTGCCGCATTCTGAGGAGTCACAGAGCCGTCATCTTCGTCAAAGTCGATTATCTTGGATTCTGTGAGTTCCTTGATGGTTGTCTCAACTAGATCTGATAGATAATTACTCAGGCCATCATGAGTGGGACTGGTAAGACTATAATAGCTTGGATTTGCTAGGAGCCTACGATAGAAATACGTGAAGGTTGTCCAGTTAATGGCATCTTCAGTTGACTCGATCATTTTTGTACTGACTTCAGTGACGAATGCATCATGTACGTAGTTATGTAGATGCGACTCCACCGGTAGGGCTTCGTTGAGGAATTTTTTGAAGTATTCCCTCTTGACAGCTGAGGTCATGAGGACAGCGCGACTTCGACCGTTGGGGGAAGGGCGAAGCGCTTTGCCAAGCATCTGCAGCACTTCGCTCAGTTGATAATCAACATATCGATGTTCACGACCTTCGAAATACTGTGTACCCATCACGATCACTAAGTGTGCCGCGCAGTTAAGCTCCCAGCACGTATCACGAGAAGCAATCAGAAGTTGAATTGCACCCTGATTGTAAAGATGCATGACGATACGTTTGTCGTTCTGGCTAAGAGCCTCGTGGTAGTACCCAACGCCATGAGATAAGGCCTCAGCTAGAGCCTCTTCGTGAACACGCTCTAGAAGTGGTCGTAATTGGTCAACGTCCACATGAAGAAATCGATCTTCATCGTCATCGGCCAAACAAGCTGTCAGTACGTCTCGAGCAGTTGATCTCGTCTGCTTTCTGTTCGGCACGAACACTATGGCAGGCTGATCGGGTGACAGTTCTGTAATTGCAAGATAGGTGGGCTTTGCCATTGCGAGCATAAGCGACGGGAAATGGGGAATGGTATAAGACTGAAGTCGTAGTTCCAAGGGAACTGGTCGAACATGGGGACTAAAATTATAGATATCTTTCTTCTTTGCATCAATCCACTCGCCTAAGTCTCGAGCATTGGCAAGTGAAACACTCAAGCCAATAATTCTCATAGCTAAGTCGGCTGTAGTTCGAATGTAATGCATGCGAGATACGATAATCTCGTACACATAACCCAGTGTGCCTCCCAACAAATGAAGCTCATCAGCGATGAAGAGTTCAACGGTCAGAATGTTCTTACGTCGCTGCCATTGCCTCGAAAGGACATCCCACTGACTAGGTGTAGCCAGTATGAGATCACCTCTCTCAAGTAACTTAAGATCTGTTGCTGTCTCACCCGTAAGCTTCACGATTTCTTTGCCACCACGTAAATGGCTAAGGCGCTTCTGCCAGTCTTCGTGTCGAATATCAACAAGCTCTTGGAAGGGGGCGATGTAAACAGCTCGACCAATTTCTGGCTTGGACCATAATCTGAGAATGGCAAATTCCGCGCAAACAGTCTTACCACTTCCAGTAGGAGCACCGATGAGGACATTATCGTCTGCTCCATACAACGAAGTGAAAGTCTGAGTCTGAATCTTGTTGAAATAATTCCATCCATCGTACAAGCTCGAGTAATCCTTCGACTTCAGGGCTGCAACGGGAAGAGGCTGCAGGTCCAAAAGCTGTGTATGAGGCGGAAACTTCTCCGGTAGGATGAGTTTCTGAAACGATATCGGTAATCTAGTCTCAGAGTGCATCCATCTATCGGATACTACGGAAATGAAATAGTTCGGGGGCATTGGGTCCGTAATAGGGACGGTGAAGTCAACTAGATGTTCATTTGACTCTGATATGGCATAATCTTTGCGGAGAAGGAACTGGTCCTGGAACAGGATGTCTTCACCATCACAGTCTTCAACCATAATCCAAAAGCTCTCTGCTGTCCCATGGAATTCATCGTCCCAGATGAAGTTCGGGGTGATTGATAGCTCGATTCGGAGTACAGACCGAGTTATTGGCTGTGCCTGCGCTTGTACTTCAAGACGTGGGAATTTAGATACTAGATCGCACACTACGCGGCCAGCCTTAGGTATGCCAAGTAATTCGCCCATACGGGGGGGGTCAATATCAAAGTAGTTACTCCAAGAGACATCAATTCGCTCTGCTTTTGAGATGATCTCTCGCGAGCAACGAGGGCCAAACTGCCGAAGAGGGGTCATCGTCGGCCACATTCGCTTTTCTGCCATCTTGCACAGATCTAAGGCTATCCTGCAGACGCTGGACCATCCTTTCTGAAGCGTAATTTCGAATATCGCGCGCAGAATTCGGCCAGCCGACTGTGTGACATAGACCATATCAGCCATCAGAGCCAGACCATCAAGCTTAAGGCGAGAGATGTAAGCCTGTAAAAGAACATTGATCTTGGCGTGTGGTTCTTCGATGCTCTCCTTCACAGGAATTGGCACTCTGCCAAGCAGCTTTGCAAGCTCCAGCTTTTCGTCCTGGCGCACAGGAATGTACTTGAACTCAGCACTGAGTGCAAACACCCGAAAGAGTTCGATGGTGGTAATCGAAGGCTGAATCAGCTTGTTGTAGGTATCCATCGATCCGTAAGTGATGTAATAGTGAGAAGCAATTCTGCCCAGCTCAGTCGCTTTCAATTTGCCCGTCTTTTCGTCATAAGTAATCAGATTTGACTTCTTCAATACAGCCGCAGCAGAGTGTATGAGATCAACTCGTTTTTGCTCAAGAGCCTCATCATCCTCGTAATCAGCACCAACACTATACAGTCCTGGAGAACGAAGCATCCTGACGAAAAGATATGTGTAGCCAAGCCATTCAACTCCCTCGTCGCGACTACGGACGTTTCCTAGCACTATTTCTGCGTTCAAATTATCAACCAGCTTACTAGCAAACTGACTTTCAATAGGCAATTGCTGATTAAGTAAGGAAAGGTAATACTGCATCTCGTTTTGAGATGTAATGATGATACCCTCGCCGTATGTATCATACTGAGGACGTCCTGCACGGCCTAACATCTGAAGAACATCTTGAGGGCTCAATTCCACCCAACTACCCTTCTCGGGAGAGTAGACCTGGGTTCCTTTAATGATAACTGTGTGTGCTGGAAGATTCACACCCCAGGCAAGTGTCGCAGTGCACACAAGCACCTGGATGAGACCTCCGGCAAAGAGTCCCTCAACCTCATCACGATCAGCTCGATTCATACCTGCGTGGTGAATACCAAATCCATAGGGTAAGAGATCTTTCAGATCTGCATCAGCAATATCATTGGAAATCTCATTCAGTGCTTCCCTAGATCCGGAGTCATGCTTTAAAATCTGATTTATAGTTTCCAGCTCTAAAGCCTTATCTCGGATATAACGAGCTGTCTTCGCAGTCTCCTTACGAGAATGGACGAAAATAAGCATTTGGTTGTGATGTGTCCCAACGTGTTCGATGACCTTGTTGTATGTAATATCATTCATCGTCTTCAATTGCTTGATTGCCTTCTTATCAGTGACGCCAATAAACTCTTGCTTCAAGGGACAAGGACGGAAAGAGCCATCAAAGTGAAAAAGACCCTTGTTCGGGTCTACACGAAGGAAACTAGCGACGTCCCTGTAGTTTGGCAAAGTTGCTGACAGCCCAATCAGCCGCACGGGGTCGCCTGTCTGTTCAGTTTTCCGAATCGATCGACTGACGATACTCTCAAGGACAGGTCCACGATCGTCATGCAGTAGATGAATTTCATCAATGATAATTAGGCGCACAAGGTTGGTATAAGTCAAATCTGTCGCCTTTCTCGTGATCACATCCCACTTTTCGGGAGTAGTGACGATAACTTGAGTCTCAGTAACCTGTTGTTTAGTGAGTTGACGATCACCCGTCAATTCGGATACCGTGATACCAAAGGGTTTGAGCCGTGCACCGAAATTACCAACCTGCTCTTGAACCAAGGCTTTCAAGGGCGCGATATAAACAATCTTGAATGAGTCGAGGTCGATGTCTCCCGTTTGTGGGTTTCTATGTTTTCCGAGTTCACGTAGAATCGTTAGCATGGCAACATTAGTCTTGCCACTGCCAGTTGGTGCACAAATTAGCATGTTACCATCATCCTCAAACGCTGATGGATAACACTTTGACTGTATTTTGTTAAGAGCTTGCGCCGAACTGAAAGGTCCACGTGCCCACTCAGGCATATCTGTGATAGGGATGCTGACATCATCTGGTTGGTTGCGCTTCTTCGGTGCCGGGACGTGAATCTCTTCGTAGCCTTTGAATGTTCTCTTAGTTGAGCCTTCTGGCAAACGGACTTTTGGATTTGTCATGAGGTGATTTCCCTGGTCGAAGACCAGGTTTTCCAGATTGATAAGTTTGCGAGGCTGAAGGCCGCCTACAAGCTGCCCCTCTGCCCGCTCAGCTTTAGGCGCAGTGTCGAGAGAGTCGTGCATATCAATGTCCATCTTGATTTCCATCTTCTTTTTAGCATCGCTGGTCTTCTTTCCCCGTAGTTCATCGAGTATCCATCGAAGACCCTCAGAAGCCATCTCTCGTTCAATGACTCCACGGTTTTCGTCATCCTCCGCTCTGGCAAGTCGCGTGAGCCATACAATTTTTTCACGGTTTTCGATGAGTTTTTGCACAATCTCATGGTGCTCATAATCAAACAACTCCATTAAGTCATTCTCAATCTCTCTTAAAGGTTTCTCTTCACCTCCGGGTTCATCAGGCTCGCCAGCGAGTATACGTAGGGCATCAGCTGTTTTGTCGTGCTGAATATGAGCATCCGCATAAAGGCTGCCTATCTCTCTTTGCAACCAATATGCATCGATGTCGCGAGCGGGGATATAGTTCTTCTCATGTAACGCGGATTTCTTGCTTTTGGTGGTGTCCGGATCAATAACCATAGCGTCACTATCAGCTACGACGCCTTCTTCCTCCCTGCGGGCCTCTTTTCTATCACCGTTCACTGCGCTCTCTTCCATGCCAGAGATGTTTTCGTCATCGTCGTCCAGAGCAGCATCATCGTCCGAGGACTCATCCCGAACTTCGGTCGCCATGGCTGCGTCTTCATCTTCATCTTCTTCATCAAAGACAACAGCGACACCTTGGCGATCATCTAATTCGCCATCTGGTTCATCCCTGTCAGCGCGAGTATCTACCTCCTCGTCATCGTTTTGGGTATCATAATCCGTGATCTTCTTTCCAAGATTCACCAGTTCATTGAACTGCTTCGGGTTCAAACTCGACCCTATTAAGTCGTCAATCTCCTTTTTCTTCTCTATATCTTTCATATCTTCGTCTTTGAGGTACTCGAGTACAGCATCGGCAGCGCTAAGGACAACCTCATGGGAGACATCTCCGATGTTACTGGCAACGAGGTGCAGTATCAGATCGTAGGTCGCGCGTGTAGCGGGAGTGCGTGGCTGATATCGAAGTCCCTCGACCAGTAGATCTGCCTGCCCAAGAATACCAGTGCCTTTTAGATGAGCAGCATCATTTCTGTGTTTCCGTTGCTCGCGGGCCAAGATATCCTGCCCCTCTCGCGCGTCGCCTCTCTCTACAGCGAGCGCACCTGTCCTTTTCTTCGCTTTAGGTGCGTTGTCGCGCGTAATGCGAGAGCCCATGTCGTTCACATTGAGCCTACCGGCTAGGGATTCGGGATCGCCGGTAGCTTCGTCGGTACGTCGCGTGATGAAACGGCGGTCCGCCTGGAGAACCAGGTTGGACATAGCCGAGTACTTGTACTGCGACACATCTCTGTGGTGGTCCGCCATCGCGAATTCTAGCAGATGTTATGGAAGGGGCTTCAAGGGAGTCTGAACAGTAGCGCAAGATGGTGTATGGCAATATCGACAGGTTGATGGCTGGTCCTGTTCGTAAATGGACGTGGGCGCCGTTGGAAAAAGCGTTCAAGTCATCTGAAGACTACACGCTGCAACTCGCTGCCTTCGTGAGGTCGTGGTATAGAATGGGCGATGGATTATCGGGGACGGATATTTGGCGAGTTCATCACGTCTCAACAGCAAGTACAGAAAATTTAAGATCAATGGACTCTCTCATCATCCAGGTAGCAACAAGCCGGCTAGCTAAGCTAAACGGTGGAAGTATCTGTGGTTCTGGGGACGCGTATAAGCCAATCATAAGCGAACCTTGCCACTGTAGTTTCCGCTTCTGATTGGCTTAGAACGTTGATAATTCAACATAGGTAGCTGCCTACATATGTACACAGCATGTAGGTACCTGGTACTTACATGTAGGTGTGTACATTCTTAGCATCCAGGTACCTAGTGGATCCGAGGTCTGTAGGTCTGGACCTAACCTACCTTATTCGAGAAACCAGGAGGTACATGCATACACCGAGTAGGTAGTTGGTATCCAAAGAAAAAGGAGGTTAGAAGGGGTCGGGTTTGGTTTCTCGTGTTTTCTATTGCTAATTTTTCCAAGGACGCACTACCAAGGCGTAGCGCGTGTTAATAATCGAGAAATCGTCATGAACGCGACACAGGGTGAAGAACATGCAGCGAAACGAGCTCAGGAGGCTCTAGGGCGGCTTTTGCGCCCCAGGAGCGAACTCATAGCAGAGAGACGGGTCATGGCTCAAGACTTGGCTAAAGATCTAGGGCAGGAACATCTGAGCAGTCCTATGTTTCTCGTCGACCCAGACGAAGCCATATCCTCGTCAAGTACACTCCAAGAGAGGCAGAGAGTGTTCGTTGAGTCCTTACAAAGGAATGTCGAGCTGCAAAGAGAACTGTCGAGGCTACGGGCCGAACACAGAACTGGCTTTTCTGCTACTAGTCCTGCTTCCTCCTCGACTCGAGCGAATGCTGAGAGAAGACTGCTCGAGGAGCAGCTAGAATGCAGTAGGCTAGAGAGAGAGCATCAGAAGCTTGAAGCGTTCAAAAAGTCGTATGAAGAGTTCAACGGTCGATCAGCTGCAACTCCAGAGTTTCTTGATCCCAATGTCATGTTCAGCAACTGTGCACCCTTCCCGGATCTTCCCAAGAATCTTATTGAAGGGTTTACAAAAAACGAGGAGGCGCCGCATCAAGAGGCTGAAGAAATGGTCTTGCGACTTCGTAAAGCTACATTTCGTGAGAAATTAATCCTCGAGTATGAGCAGCAGCAGCTGAACGAATTGAAAGTAAATCATTCTCATAGTCTCGGTAACTCGTCTCCCGAAGCACAGATGGCCGCCTTGAATGCAGTCAAAACCTCGCTTGTGAATTGGATAGAGAACATGCTGAGCAAAGCCGGCGAAGGCGAATCAGGAGATGGAAATGGTTCATCAAAAAATAACGGAAACGAGGACCTGGATCGTGAAACACAGCGAGTCAATATTGAAAAGGAGTATAATCGCCATATCGAGCTACGCAAGCAGATAATGGCTTCCGTTTCCTTGTTGGGCAAATCCAAGAAAGCAACAGGGCACGAGGATGTATCAAGGCCTCCTCCTGCTCCGGTAACATCAGCGCCAATCGCTCCCGAGCCACAGACTTATCTGCTGATACCTTATCTTGAGAGACTTCAATCGCTTTCCCAAGAGCAAAGGGGGTTAGTTCAAGAGAAAGCACACATCAACACCACGATTTCACGACAACAACAAGATACCAACAAAGCATTGCGCCGTCTCGCACAAGATAGCAAGCTATTATCGAAATATCCACAGGCGAAACCTGAAAATTTACTCGCAGGCATAAGCTTCTCTAAAGCAACAAAGAGTGCTTCCATCACGGACCAGATTCGGCCCTGGCTATTCGCAGCAGATTCGGCCAAAATTGTCACGCTGGAAGCCGCTGCAGAGGCAGTTGACAGGGGTCAGATGCCTCTCGAAGATGCAATGCAGGCGCTGCATCAAGTATCTCTGCTCCAAGACAAGGGGCCGCTTCAGGCGCCAGAGGACGGCGATGCAGAATTCGCAAAGGAAGATGAAATAAGTGGCACCATCGGCGAGGTACGTGCTGGCAAGAAACGTGCCAGCAAGAAGCCTACAATGGATAGGCCCAAGAGTATATGGTCAATTCTTGATGGAAACCTAGGCCTTATTAATGAGTGATATTGATGAGAGTCTGCATACATCAACATGAGCGTCATAAAGAGCTATCTTAATCTCTTTAGTTCTTTGCTTCATAACTGCAGAGATTCTATAGATATTCGAAGCATCCATATTCATTTCTGTAATTAATTGGCCTTCTTGCTCCAATTTGTCATAACAGCATGAGGTATATTAGAATTCGCCAGATCCCCAAATCGTCATTGCAGGGCTGACGAATATGCGCAAATGCAATTTACCATTGATAAAGTAGCCAAATTATCCACAATGATTCATCGCAATCGCTTCCAAACACAGCCTGTAGAATCTATATGTCTCTCGTACTTTTATTCGAGAACAATTCACACAAATTCAAAACGTGTAGGAGATTATCTCATCATGTGGTATTTACTTAAGCAGGTGCCAGCGAAGTAGCTCTAGGTCAAACTCAGTCAGGCACGCTACCAGGCACCACTGATCCAGCGACACCTTGAGATGCTGTGTCCCCTATTTCACGTTCATTCTAATATCTTCGTGTTTCACGGTGCTAGTCTGGTCTCTTCATCCTTTCCCTCCAAGGATATTTGATATCCGTAAGGCTAGATCTAAGATAGATAGATGCTCATCTGCGCCATCAACTAGCCGTTTATCGACTTCGGAGAACACAAGAGTGATCTTGTTTTTGCCCAGATCTGGAATGAGTTCGTCGTTGATCACGGCTTGATAAAGCTATTCGAAGTGGTCAAAGCCCAATCTAAACAGAATTTCGGCGCGATTTGATCTTACCTGTGTGATGACCTGACTAGCACTCCAGCCATCCGCCACCAGTTCCTCCACAACTTTGGCAATGGCTTGGTAGGTTGCGCCCGCTGACCTCGGTTGCATGGCCTTCTGCAATTTCTCAATCGTTGAGCCCGGTATTACACCAGCAATATCCTCGACAATCTTGACAGAGACAACCTTGGGTGTATCGTCATCTACGTCCATCTTATCCTCACCATCGTCGTCGCTTTTCTCTACAGCACCTACTAGCCGCGCCGCGCTCTGTAAAAAGGTGATAGCCTTTCGCAGGTCACCCTCACTACACCGAATAAGCGCATCCACCGCGCCATCCTCGAGGTTGACGCCTTCTTTCTCGGCAATTTCCTGGAGCCGTTTCCGTGCGTTGCCCTGGTCTAGGCTCTTAAAGCGGAACTTGCTGCAACGACTAGCAAGTGGGTCGATGATGCGCGTGACGTAGTTGCAGATGAGACAGAAACGAGTGATCTTACTGTATGTCTCCATGGTTCGGCGGAGGGCGCTCTGGGCATCTTGTGTCATGCTGTCCGCTTCGTCAAGGATAATGATCTTGAAGGGCGGGCAAGGGTAGCGGTCTCGATAGCCCGCAGGTGGGTTTGTAAGTTGCATTCGCGCAAAGTCTTTTACTTTCTCTCGAACAATACTTATGCCGCGCTCGTCAGAAGCGTTCAACTCGAGCACTCGCGCTTTCATCATCTCGGGTCCGTATAGCTCTTTCGCGAGAGCTAAGATCGTCGAGGTCTTGCCGGTCCCGGGGGGACCATAGAATAGCATGTGAGGAAGCTGAAGTTGTGTCAATATCAAGAAGTCCAGAGATAGAAGATCCAGGGAGGTTCACATTGGACGCTTGTAGTGTCCTCTGCAGGACATTGACAGTGTGATCTTGTGCTGTGACATCGCTGAGGGTTTTAGGTCGGCTATATGAAGCTGTCAGTCTACCATCATCTCACGACCGCAGCAACATTACAACGGCCCAGCGCACGGATCCAGAGCAACTCACTACTTCTCTACCCAGGGTTGTTTCTTGGCTGCCTGTTTTGGCTCGCTGGCTTTTGAAGTTGAGGCCCCGTTTGTAGCGGCAGCTTTCCGCGCCTTAAGATCAAAGAAGCTGGCCATCCTTAATAGCGATTAGCTTCGTGTGCAGTGCTATTAGGGGCTTAAGAAACTGAAGTTCCTCAAGCATGCACAAAGTTGCGTTGATGTTGTAAATTCACATCGTTCTATCAGTGGTATCGTCCATTGTACAATTAGTGCAGGCGCAATTGCGAAGAGACGCGTTCTTACGCGTAAAGTGCCCTCAGCCACATGCGTTTGTGTGGCTCAAGCTCTACACTAGCTTGAGCCACAAAAATGAATTTCCCCACTGCTGTTGCTCGCCATTTCGTCATCATGCATTTGAATCTTGCAAGTACTCTGGTGCTTTGAGACTCGACAAATCCGTGGCATTCATCAATTCTGTCATCTGATTACCTACGCACTTATGTACTAATGTTAATATACACGGGCTCATATTCATAGTTGAACAACTTATAGGTATCAGTCACAATACTATGCAATACAATTTCGGTACATACCAATGCCAATTTCCCAAGAGTTCAACAGATGTTCATTCAGCAGATAACGCACCAAAACACCATCAGAATGCATTCGCGTTCATAAACCCAGTAACTTCGCACAACAACAAGCCCTCCAAAACTAAATATTACCTGCTAAATAATTTCACCCGTGCACTAGCTGTCTCAATCTCTTCTCAATGATGTTACGCCCCTCGGACGTTCTCCAAACCTGATGAGGTGCGTTGTTGACAATGTCCCAATGTTGTAGGTTACGGGTGAGATTGCTGAGATCTCTCTGCTTCTCCTCCCATTTGCTGTCTTGACGGATCTGGATACCAGAGCTGACTAGTGTAAGTGGCACGCCTTTTGCTTGGATAGCTCGGCTACTAGCCACGTCACGTTTCGATAATGTGTCAGCTACCAAGTTTTCCTGTAATTTGGCAAATATGTATTTGCCGGTCTGATATGCGGCTCGCCCAAACACACGGTCTTCTTTCGTTCGGCCCCTGAACACAGCTCCAGGCACTGCAATTCGCCAAAGTCAGTAATTACTTTTTTAGGTAAAACGGGAGCTGGTTTGGAAGTTATATATATATGATCTCAAGACATGCTTGCCCTTCAATAGGCAACGATTGCCTCCACGAGCATCCAAGATGGGAAAAAATGACTCCAGGGGTAGCATACCGCGATCAATTCCTAATGGCGAGATGATGCCTCGAAACCACAAGAGGAAACCCCGTCTGGAAGTGCCAACGTCGTTGAGAAACTCTTCGTGTAACGGGTCGATGAGTAGCAAGCCCTTGATATTCTTGCCATGGCGCGAAGAAAGAATTCGGGAATATATGGATCCAATCCCAGCACTCATGAAGACTATAGTTGTTAGTAAATTTTCAAGTGTTTATCTGGTGGATTACCAACCCCAAGGGCCTTCCTCTCCAGCTCTCGTCAACGCTTCGTCAACAGCCTCAACAGCCATTCCCGCAGAGAGGGGTGACGGCGCGGCATCACTCTAATCTCGTTAGTAGAAACCCTGGCGCTGTGTCAACAATACTCACCCAGGCAAATCCGGGACGATCTACGAAGCAATAACGACTGAATTGAACACGCCGGAGTCAGCAAATGCCAGATAAGTCCGCTCGTATTTCGGGAGTATGCAGGAGAAAATGAGGCCCGGAACCTGTCCAGAGAGGAGATAAATGGCACCAGAGAACTAACCTGATCGATCCATTCATAATGGCATTATTTGCAAAGTCCCATAGCCCATCTTCAACAGGTCCTTCACCTCCTTCGAGTAACACCGTCGGTAACTTTGCGCCCTTGTTATCTGTATGGTTTCCGTGACAGTAAACGTGTAGCTTGTACTTGTTACCATCAACCCAATAGCGCTTTCCAGGTGCCTCCAAACCAGCATCAAGCGCTCGGAGAAACAGTGTGCAGCCCATGAAGAATACGACGATGGCGAGTATCACCATGAAGATGGTTGATACTAAAACGGCAAGCCACTCGCCCACTGTGCGTCGAGTTTCGGCTCGTCCCGTTAACCGTTCTTCCTCCTCATATTTTCCCCATTCGACGAGCCGATCGGTGCTGAGCGTCCAGATTGCCGTAACAAAAGCCCCTGATAACTCATATCAGCACGCGAGCAAACGACACCAGATGGGATCAACGAGGAAATCTTTGTGTTTTCTCGACTTACACAAAACACTAGCTATACCAACCCACCCTTCCTCGTATCTTGTCTGCTGTACTGAAATTAAGATAATCACATTGATGAGAAGAAGGATGCTTATGGCAATGCTTGCAATCCTCACAGCTCTGGAAGGCACTGCGAAGAATACAAGGGTGAACAACAAGTTGGCAAGTGCCAGACTAGCATAGCTAAATGGGAAGAACCCTGAACCACGAGTGTAAAAGCCCGGAGGAGTGATGAATGTCGAGACTAGAAGGATAATCCACCAGGCAAAGGCGATGAGAGTTAAAAGAATGGTGAAATATCGGGTGACTCGGATGCTCCAGAGGTTATATGGCGAGACCTACAGATGGCATTTAGTACTGTCTTCATCATCATTTTTGTTAGTGATATATTTGTACCGCTGGGTCATCCGGACTCAAATAAGTCGCACTTTCAACCCGGTTGGGCAAAAGCCGGGTGTGCTCATTGGGGAGTGCCGAGTCGCGTTCATTATTGATCGAATTTCTCGCGGACGCGCAGTCCGAGCTACCGTTGTTTCGCTCTTCGTGGGAGCCCCAAATGCCCTTCATAACGGCAACAGATTATTGACTCGAGCGGGGAAACAACCGAGAACGTTCGGGCTCAGTTGACTGACACAGAGCGACAGTGGCGTTGTATATATTCAAGAGTGCACGATGTAGAGATGGTGATTTAGAGGCAGCACTAAGGTTCTTGGTATGTCGGGATGACGACAAGGTAAAGTAACCGGCAGTTTATCACTACTTTCATTCAAGACCAGGTGGTTACAGCTCGGATTAAATGTTGCCCAATCCATGATCCTTTTTCCTCAGCTCCTGCTTAAGCCATTGGAGTCACCTGAGAGACATATAATTACGACTACGAAAGAAGCTCGTCTACAGGGAATCTGGAGAATTTGCTCCGGCTCGTCTTGGTTGGTATGCAACACACATGCGATTTTCAGTATCTCATGTCATTGCCTTTTAACCATTACGTCACCACTGGTATTCTTGAGCTTGTCTCCGCTCCAGAGAGGTTCTGCCATATCCAGATGCAATGCAGGCGATCGACCCATCAGTTATACTAATCCCCAATGCGGTATCGACCACCTGTATCTCTACGAGGCGATTCGTTATTGTTGTTGTCACCATCCTTGGTTATGATCACCTGCCCGTCCACTACGTATTAATTGTAACTAGGCGAGGCTATCTGACAATTATTAGGGACCACCCCTTCAGACCTCCCCACCTATACCACCTGCTTAACCACCTACACCTACTTATACAACCACTTATTCAGCTACGAATTTAAAGCTATTTCGAATATAATTTACCTATCTACTCCTCTATAACGCTATTTAACGAAGCCTATTAGTATACCTATATAAATGGGACTTTTAACCCGAAGGGGTTCTGAAGGGGTGGTCCCTAGTAATTGTCAGATAGCCTCGCTAGGCTACCTAGGTAGGTAGACTAGTAGTATTCACACCAATGTATAATGCTTTAAAGGCGGCCACACCTACATATTAAACTTTTACAATGCTTAACATTTGGCTTAACTGTGACTAATTCATTTGCTTCAAGTCCCATTTCCATTACTAAGCGAAGCAAATTTATATAGATATAAAGTGGCTACCTAGTTATGTGTAAATCTCAGATCAGCTCAACCGCTGGGTTAACTGAAGCAAAAGAGCAATGGCAGTTGAAATGACGCTATTTATCCTCCACCAGGAGTAACGGTATATATTATATACAGCACAAAGATACAATTGAGACAGTTACACTGATGTCGCTCAAAGTTTCTCTTTCTTTTCACTTTCGTGCCCCAACATTACTCTCCATTTTTTGTCGTACTCGCGGTCACTGTGCTCGTCGAGGAATAATGGGTTGTGATCGATTGCGATCCCTGAGATGGTCCTGTCTGAGCCTTCTTGCGCTGAATGGCTTTCTGTAGAACAACCTCTTCAGGCTCTGGCCCACGGCCTCCGGGCTTGATGGCTTCCGGTGGCAACGAAGCAACGGGTAGGTGGAGTTTGGCATTAGCTAGTGGATCATTGAGAGCAATGCCAGCCTTATGATATGTCTCCTTCTTATATTTTATCAACGCCTGTGTGGAGGGCTCCGATACTGAAATCCATTCCTTTAACTGTGAAAACCATCGCTTCCTCCCTTCCTTGCCTCTGGGCTTGTGTGACTTTGAGGCACCATCTTCACATTTCCGGTCTTCAGACAGCTCCTTCGAGCCAGGACCAATACGATGCCGGCCGGGAGCACTGTCTCCTGAGTTAGGGGAGTCCATACTTATAATATAAGCATCAGACAGATCGTATGGCACAGGTGTAGCCTTTTCTGGGCTATGTAAAGTCCCTTCGGTTATGTTTCCTGTAGGGAATGCGGGATGCTCACTGGGTTCAATGGTCTCATTTGTAGAACGTGCAAGCCTAGTATCGACCAAGGGTATACCCGAACTAGACATAGGACGTTCGAGACTACCAGACCGGGTGAGAAGTCGAGATGCGTCGAAGGATGAAGATGTCTTATGATGCCCGAGCGAACTGCGTCTCAGTTTCGTAGTAGAATTGCGCTTCTGGGGAAATACGTGATAGCCAACCAATTGATTTATGGGGACCTTTGAACCGTTATCCTTAGGTACGCCTTTTTCTACGCTCTTCTAGAGACGAGAACTGGGCTGAAACTGAGAGGATGTTCGGTGTTGTCTTTTTTGCACCACAGGCCGGTGATCAATCGATGTTTTGATGTTGGACTCAGTGTTGGAGTTCTCATCAATGTCGACTAGTCTTCTATATGGAGTACGGTCTGTAGTGTAAAAGAAGGGGTCTTCGAACCCAGCAGTTCTGTCCTGACGTGTGCAGGGTCTGGTATTAAGTGAGAAATTACATATCTCTCCTAGCTGATCCCAGGTAGACGGTTGCTCTTCCCATACCGTGGGAGTAGAAAGCGGTGAGTTGGTGTTTGCGACGTTAGTTGGATAAGAAAAGTTTCGCAAAATAGGTGGTGCAAGATTCTGTGGCCCAAATCCAAATTGCCGATTTACGACACTGTCGTTCCGTGGCGATTCAAGAACCGGAAGTTTTGGCTTTCTGAAATGTTCAACAAACCCTACCATTGTACGGGATGGGGCACAGAGGCAGCTGATGTGAAATATAAGCAAAATGCCCTTGTGTGTCTCATCACTAACACGGTAGATGGCAAGAAAGTCAGAATGAATGACCCCATAAATGTTGTATCGCAGCGATTAGGGCCTCGAGCTCACTCGTACGCATGAATAGAAGCCCACTAAGTATTGAGACCTGACAGGCTGTGTGGACGGCGTCAATATAGGAAGATTAGCTTAGGTCCTCACATCACCAGGCTTGACGAGCCTGTCAGAAAGCGATTATGTCTTTTGGCGGTCGGCGCAAGGCTCTTTGAGGGTAGAAAATGAAGACGCGGAAGAAAGTGGTAGATTCTGAGGTCCGAACGAGGGAACTTGGTGGAGACGAGGACCCAGCTGTTCAACGCAACCGAGAGTGTGGGAAGCAACAATCGACCACGGGAAGGCGTAGGTATCGTAAGCCTCTTGCCGCAACAGTCTGCTGCCACTGGCACTTACCTTGAAGGGTTGCCCAGCAGAACAAACTTGCACCTGAAGAGCTTGATTGGTATAAGTACTTACATATGTAGGTAGTACTAGTCAGGTACCTATGGAAGATCTAGGTAAAGAGGTCTAGGCTCTTATGAGTTCGGGGCGGTTACAGCAATGTAATGATGTGCAGGTACTATATAGATACATCCATGGATACATCGAGTACATCAAGTTGTCTAGGATAATGTGGTGCTCTTCGCTTCTGATTTTCATTTTCTCATCTACTGGTAGGGAGTCACCGTTAGCTCGTGACAAATCAGTACCAATATTAGCTGAACTTGCAAAACAACAACCCACGTGTGCTTAGCTAGGCGCTAGAAATCCGAGATACCTACCATACCCCCGAGACTTACCTACATATGTAGGTACCTACTTATAGTAGGTAGTATGTAATTCACTGGTGGCGTCTGAGCGCAACAGCGCGTAGGCGATCTTCCACCAATATTTTCTAGTTGTTTCGACCAATACATGTAGGTACCTCAAGACATGCTCGGCATGAGGCCACAGAAAATTGTTGGCTTAATGGAGCGATGCTCGCGAAAAATGGCGTGGTCAGCTCGCTGAAGCATAATGGTTCGGTAACAACAGATCCAGGCAACTCGTACTAAATATGTAGGCGAGGTAGGTAGGCACTTCTCTGTCAAACTTCCCCGTCTCTACCCGCCACCGGATCTTGGATCTAGCCATGTTGTATACAGTATAGCGCGATCGATCGGCCATGCTAATCTTGTACGGGGTACCTACTTCAAAACCATACTTAGTACATAGCACCCCCGGTCCTGCACTCGCATTTACTACCTGTGATGATTTATTTGAGGTACATAGTAGTATCGACTGCAGGGCTAAGCATTGTTCTAAGTATTTAGAGTAGGTATGTGGCCGTAGTCTGACTGGTCCTCAAAAGTTGCGTAGCACCTAGGTAGGTCAGATAGGTGAACCAGCAAACTTGGGGCAGCAGCTCTCGGGGCGAACGAGACAGTCATTCATTCATATGTACTGTATAAACACGGTACTCTTGTGTGATTTTCGTCGTACGAAGTACAGCGGACAAGGGAGCCGCTGCCAATCGGGCCTTTATCCGATATCAATCGCCCGCTAAATACCTACTTATGTATCTGCTTCAGCCCCTTGACACTATCATCACATACCTACAAAGGCAGATACGGCCCCTCAGTATGCCAAGAATCGACCAGAATCAACCAAATATATCATTACGTCCCCTCATTACATAGTACACTCAGATACACTCATCCAGCAATGCATCCACAGATAGTTTCACGCTAATATCTACCAAAGAGCCTCAAATATTAAGCGCCTGACTTGACAACCCGGCAGTAGACCTGGGTTGAATCCGCTAGTTATTTAAGGCCCTCGCCGCTTCAATATCTCATCGCGCCACCCCACGCAACTCATCTTGATCGGCATCCTCCAGGCGGCCGCGCCATCAATGGCAGGCCCTCCCCTCAGCACAGAGGCAGCCGCCTCGAAGCTCTCGCAGCAGCAGCAGTTATCGACGAACCGGCCGTCGGTCCCAGCTCCAAGCAGCAGCAACCCACCAGCAAGACCTTTACAATCTACGACACCCATACCAGTTCCACTTCCCATAACCTCTATTTCACGGGAGCAGCCGCAGCCGCAGCAGCAGCCCCAAATCCCTTCGCGCTCCTCGTCGCCAGTGCGCCCGACATATAGTCCGATCACACCACCTTTGAAGGCCACCACGTTCCCGCCGCGACCAACGCACACCCACAGCTCGCACGTCGACGCAACCGCCGCGCCAGCACCAGCGCCAGCGCCGATAGATTTCGACTCGAATCCGGATGTACTTGCGCTCAAATCTGCCATCTCTATCCTGCAGATGCAGCGCAGGAAAGCAGAGAAAGATATGGCGACGCTAGACAGGGTGAAACGCACCGCGCTCGCCGAGCCCGAAGCCTTCGTCCGTGACCTGACGGCCGGGCGGATACATGTCGAGGGAGAAAACCCATTCGCTAGCAGCGCAAAAGACGAAGATAGCGACAGCAACGATGAGGATGATAATGATGGGGATGACTCTATCCAAAAGAAGAAAGATGCGAAGCACTTCCCAGCCCAACCAGAAATGGCATCAGCATCAGAGAAGCCTAGTACGAAAGCAGTACCGCAATGGGTTTCGATTCCGAAGCCGCAGAATATAGTCCGCTGCCCACCCATCAACTGGTCTCAGTATGCCGTAGTTGGTGAGTCACTAGACAAGCTGCACAACGAGCAAGTCCAGCGTCCAGCGCAAGGTGCACCAGCCGTGTTAACGCCCGACGGCCGTTTCGAGTTCAAGGGTGGTGGCGATGGGAAGCAAGAGCGGTACATCGGCGTCGCGGCGCCCTATGCGCCTGGTAAAGACAAGATCGATGCGAAGTCGGGAACGACACCCTTGAAACGGTGATCACGCGCGTAGCATGTCTATGCAATATATGGCGACGAAGCGATTTTGGGTTGGGAGATCGGGCTTTCATCGTCGACTGCCCCTGTGTTTTGTGCAATAATATGAGGTGAATAATGAGGAATGGTCATCATGTTATGGCTATCAAGACATGTTCGAATGCTCCAATATGAACTAGAGCGCCTCTCTGTCATCAACAAGAAGAAGAGATGAGATAAGACGAGACAAAGTCAGAGCCATGAATAATGATAGATGCTGAGTTCTGAGGTGCTAGGCGCAATAGGGGCTTGTATCAAATGAATTTCTGTTCAATCTATGTATGAGACGAGAGTGCTTATATTGCGTAAAACACTGCATTAATTGGTAGGACTAGGCATTCGCATAGTTCTCATAGCACGTAGTGTTTCGGCTGTACATACATCATTTTCATATACACTATTGGTCGTCTCAATAGGTACCTTCGAAACCTTCGCCATTTCTGTTCAAACCAACTGGATCTTGTATGTCAATAGCCACTGGTGATATAATACGTACAAATTCCAAATGCTAAGAGGGATGTGAATGGTCTTATTAAGACTGCCATCAGATGTCTCGCGAGCGAGGAAATAGACCAGCTACAGGAGATTCGTCACTCACGAGAGCCCATGCACAAATGTACACACCTCAGGAAACATAAGTGTACACGTCTCAGCTAATTTATGGCAGCCTCGCCGAGCTTCAGCCGATCTTCCCACCGACGCCTTGCTTTGAATGCACACTTCCAGAAAATGCACCCCCATCAACGATCGGGGACCATGCTATTTCCACCACTAACCGTGAAATCCCAGCCCAGGGTTTAAAAGTCCTCCATACTCCGCTGAACAGATCTGCGTAGTTTTCTATTGTAGATTTTCCTACCCTCGGCCCCTCCCCAATACAGCCTGTGTGCTTCGGGGTGGACCTGTGTCCTGGGATCATATGGGGGGTTCTCTTCCTCCAGCGCATTGAAAATAGCCTCGATGTGTTGCTTAACGTCCTCGCATCGATTAGCGTTAGGAATGTAACATAAAATACCATCCGACGTGACTCGATGATGGAAAACAGGCGTAAGAAATCTAACTCGAGGCTGCTCATCAGGAAAACGAGGGCTAAAGTGAAGTTTGATCCTGAACATGCCGCCATCAAAGTTGGTCATCGGCCGTCCGAAGTAAGTTATCACCCATACAAATGGGTTACCGTTTTCTAACTCCACGTTGTGCGGAACGTCATCCCTCTTGAAGGATTC
The DNA here is from genome assembly GCF_022495145.1 of Xylaria bambusicola. Lineage (NCBI taxonomy): Eukaryota > Fungi > Ascomycota > Sordariomycetes > Xylariales > Xylariaceae > Xylaria > Xylaria bambusicola. The sequence goes on along the minus strand of NW_025953602.1, from coordinate 198,541 downwards.
CTTGATCTGATCAAACTGGCGGGAAAGATTCACTGGGACGGTGGTGTCCTTGTTCTTAGCTGACAGTCCTTCTGTTGCCCATCTATCAAGCTCCGCATTGAGAGAAATCTTGATGTTCTGCAAGCGCTTCTCCAATTCGGTATAGTTAAACTTTCCTTCCATTGCATTACTGCCTCCTTCGAATGGCATACGGGTGAATACTTGGCCATCCTTCACATCTTTTTTTGCGTCTTTCATGGCTTCAAGATAGGTATCATAGTACCATAGAAACCGACGCTTATACAAATCTTTGAACGGTTCCCATATTGCACTCGAATCATCTAGATCAAGGCCATCAGTTTGCGGGTCGTATTCAATAGGCGTAGCAGGTGAATCATTCGCCGAGGTAATGCCGAGGATGTCCTCAAGCTTCTGGATAACAGAAATGCGCAGGGTCTCATGTCGAATCTATTGGCAATACATTAGCTGCTGTGAATGAATTGAGTGTTACGCCGTAATTACTTTTGCTACGTAATCCCGCTGATTAGCTTTATCCGAAGTATCATTTGCGTGCTCGAAACCAGGCTCATTTTCATAAGGATTCGAGGACATAAGACTCTGGATAGAAAGTAAAATGGACTCTAAGCCTTGGGCGGCTGACCATTCTTCGCCAGGTTCACCTCGCCATGTGCTATGATGATATTAGACAGTGGGCATGTGAGCGAGACGTGGGAGAAGCCGTAGATACCCAAGAATAGAACTGTAGAACACCATATACTTTAGCTAGGTCCAAGAAGGATTGGCAAAATCGGCTCTCACAGGCAAACTTTTCCGCTGGAATAAATGTTCGGATTGAAACGACAACGACCACCATTGGTCGTGGTACAGGTGACCGTGGGCGACTTGCGGGGGTATTCTAGAGTAGAATACGATCAGCAGGTCCGCTCAGGAGACGACGGAGGGTCAGCACGAGAACGCAAGTACCTTTGTGAAATTTAAAGGAGAACTAGTAGATTGCACACTTGTTAGTCCTCCTGATAGCGCAAACAAAGAAAAAGCGGATTCTAGTAGGTTTGGAGACGAACCTCGAAGAAGCCGAACTCGTATGGTGTCTCGTGGGGACCAATAATCATAGCCTTGACGTTACGCACATCACGATCACGGAAGGCGACGGCAAGAGCTGGAGGTCAGAGGGCACAGGTTAGAGCCATGGTCTATTGGCATCTTGGAAGGTGTCCTTACACAAGTCCGAGTTCTTCTGAATCTCACCAATCTCCTAGAAATACGGGAAGGTTAGCCTACCTATTCCTTGACCACCCTCGCCCTTGTGAACAGCAGGGGTAGGGGCAAGCTTGGTATGATGACGACCTACCTTAGTGATACGAATGATGGACTGGTCTGCCATTGCTACGATGCAGTTAGATAGGCCAGGCGAGACGCCTCATCGAAGGGCCCGGAACGTGTTGGGGGCGGCGTATAAGTCGGCGGGCAATAGTGGGGAACTTGTCAATGTGAGCCTGAAGGACGGGATGTGCTACCTATGCTGTGAAGACGGCGAGAGAAAGACGTGAAGACGGCAGGTCTGAACAATCCAACTAGTCCTAGCAGGAGGCGTTTTAAGTGATGGCGAGGGAATCAAGGCACGCGCGCAGCTGGGTATAGAAGGTCGTACAAGAAGGCAATAGGTCCAGCTGAGCTCGACTTGGGAGTTAGCAATGCTTTTGGCTCCCAAGGTTGCTTGCTTGCCAGTAGGTATCTGCCTGTGTACTCAAAGGTACCTAAGGTAGGTACAGTATGAACTGTAGGGTAGCCAGGGTGGGTAGGTACCTAGGCTGGATGAAGGTGGGGTTGCGTCTATATGTACCTACCAATTCAAGTTCCTCTAGTATGTACCACCAAGTTCCAGCCAAGTACTTACATACATATGTAGGTACCGATGTAGATACCTGATACCTACTTCGTACATTAGGTACCTACCTAGTGATATCAGCAAGGTGTAACGCTGGAACGTTCGATTACCTACTTACCTACTCGCCAGGTACATAAGGTACAGTACGCATACCTACCTTTATACCAAAATAGGTAGTCGCGAGTATCCGGTAGGAGTTTGGCGAAACCCAGCCTTACCTAAGCCAACCAGAGGAGGAAATACGGAAATCTGGGGGAAGCACCCACTACCGACGGCACGATTGGATCTAGGAACGGATACCGGGCAGGCCCACGAGCAATGGTTACCCAGGTAGGTAGAGCAGTGTAGAGCAAATGCAGGCTGGATGGATGCACATACTTATATAGTACAGTCGGGAGGTAGGTACCTACCTACCTACCTAGGTATTCACATCTATGAATGCAGCACTCCAATTAAGAGTTTAGGTGCTTGAATCCACGAAGTAAGGTGCCCGTGCCCGTCCAGGCGCAGATAGTAAAAGGTAGGCAGTAGATACCTTATCTAGGTATTAGATCTCATTTCTGGCCCTATGTATGTAGCCAGGGCCCATCCTTTTGAGGGTCCTCACAAGTACATAGTACTCCGTACTTGCAGAGAGAGCCGTTCTGCTGGATCCAATAGGGGATAGATTCCGTCACTGACTGGTGGATACGAATACGAAATTCAAGACGAACCCTAGATTACGGTCTGTAGCTTGTCTGTCCTCAGGGACTCAATTGGAAGTGACATTCCTCACTTTCGAGAGCTGAAAATACACCTCTTTGCTCTTCGCATCCAAGTTCAACTGATCGTCCCTCGAACTGTTTCCGTCGAATCGCCCTTGCCATCTTGCACACTGCCCAACAATGGCTTCTTCCCTCGAGCAGCCTGTGCTTGGCCGCGTCCTCGTCATCGGCGGGTGCGGTTTCCTGGGCCACCACGTCGTGAACCTCCTGCTGCGTGACTGGAAGTGCGAAGTCTCCGTCATCGATCTCAAGTGCCAGCGAAACAGGCGCCCTGCTAGCGATGGCGTTGTATATGTCGAGGCCGACATCACCGACAGCGACAGCCTCCTGAAGGCATTCGGCCGCCTCAAGCCCGATGTTGTCATCCACACTGCCTCACCGCCCGCGCAAGGTGCTGGTGCCATCTCAAATGAAATTTTCTACAAGGTCAATGTCGAAGGCACGCGTGCTGTGATTGCGGCCTGTCAAAAGAACGAAGTTAAGGCCCTTGTCTACACAAGTTCCGCCAGCGTCATAAGCGACAATAAATCCGATCTTGTCAATGCGAACGAGGAATATCCCGTCATACGCGGTAAACTACAGTCTGAATACTATTCAGAAACCAAGGTGAGTCTACCTGGCTCGACTTGCGCCCCCATATCACTGTTGCGAAAGCAGAAAGTTAGACCGCAGCATACTAATCACCCTTCTCGACAGGCTCATGCAGAACAACTTGTACTAGAAGCCAACAGCACACAGGAAGGGGAGCTTCTAACGACCGCCATCCGACCATCGGGCATTTTTGGCGAGGGCGACATGCAGCTAGTGCACCATGCAATAGGGGTATACCGCGGCGGCAATGACAAGGTGCAGGTGGGCCTGAACACCAACATGTTCGATTTCACATACGTCGAGAACGTAGCACACGCACATTTACTAGCAGCCCGTGCTCTGCTTGTCACACACGCGTCCAAAACGAAGCCTCTCGACCACGAAAAAGTCGATGGTGAGGCCTTCCTCGTGAGTAATGGTAGCCCCGTATATTTCTGGGACATGATGCGCTCTATTTGGCGGGAGGCGGGCTCACCGCGTGGGACGGATCATGCCTGGGTTATGAGCCGCGACGTGGGCCTCATATTAGGCTACCTGAGCGAGTGCTTCGCAGGTCTCCTTCGCCGTCAGCCTACCCTCACTCGCCAGCGCATTATCTATAGTACTATGACCCGTTACTACGACATTGCTAAAGCCCGACGGCGGCTCGGCTATGAACCCCTTGTTAGTCTCAACGATGGCGTAAAGCGCACCGTACGTTGGACGCTCGAGCAGGAAAACTTAATAAAGGTATGAAAAGGCGTTATGACAATATGTGATGGAACTATAAAGGATAGAAAAGGTAGTCGTTTACATGACTGCATTTTGTGGATGAGGACGACAAAACTGTCCTCTATTTGTTTTTCCCTTACGCAAGCTTGCCCAGCATATAATCATCACTTCATGGGCTTTCTGTGCGTGCCGCACACAGCTCCTTGTGTAATTAGGTCGTATATACAACTTGATAAAATTCTAATTAGCTAGGGCGTATCGCCCAAATGCACTGATGAACAAGATAGTAGTGTCACTTGTGTGAGAGAAAATTGGATGGGCTGTGCTTCTTTCAAGTACCATTGTGGTACTCTTGTTGCAGTGTCTAGCTAACCGTACAGCGCGATGGTCCTCTGCCTTGAGCACATGGGTTGAGTAAACTTGTCGAGATCCAACCTGAGCCATTGCGCTCAAATAGATTAGATGGCGAAGCTTCATTGCCTCTTAGGCTTCATTTAGGAGGACCCTCAGCTTGACAAGGAAAAGGCAGCGCACCTATCAAAGCTTCTGGTACTTCAGGCTCCTCCTAGACTTTGCCCAGGTTAAGATTTTGTGATGTAGTTCGGGTTCATAAGAGAGGTACGAATTATACATCAATCTTGCAACCCAAGCTAGGTTTGAACAAAACTGTGACTACGCTACTCCAAACAAACGCTGCCAGCCCGTAGGGAACGGGGTGTGATCCCAGAAGCAAAACGCGTCTCTTGAAGAAAGTCAATATGGGATTTACCCGGCGTTCAAACCTCTCTGAGCAGGACTAGAAAGCGAATTGAAAAGTGCGACCACTCAAGTATGAATTAAGATTCGCAACGCCGGCCGTAAATGCTCATTTTTAATTTCCGCGTGGGTTTCATGCAGGGTCGTCATGACACATCAGCATTAGCTCGAAGTCAACGGTTGCTATGCTCGACAAATAACGTCCATACAGGTAATTGATGGTGCGATGCTTGGAATGTATATACGCGGCGGAATCAATACTTTTAGCCCGTCGCAAGAGAATTATTTGGTTTACTCCATCCAGAGTTACGCCACTCCTTGCGTTGACTAAGATCTGCCTGGGGTGTCCCGCTTCGTTCATACTGTTCAGGGTGGGTAATATCATTGTCGGGATGTCGCCATTGTGGAGGCGGAGTACCTTGGGTATTTGTGAAAGGAATGGTGGGTTCTTGGAGTAGAGTTGGGTCTGTGTCGACCCGTGTGGCCATAGCCCTTCTGTGACTTTCTTGTCTCGAACCAAACTCTGCACCATCAAGCTTCATGCCGCCATTTGGGCCGCGACCTTCGATCCGTTTCAAAATCTCCTTCGTTGTGATATCACCGTTGTTACTGAACAAGCTCGAGTCACTGAGTATCCCCATGATTTCAGCAGGAACCTAAAATTCAACGTCAGTTAAAATCTATAGGAAATGAAGACAGCAGCAACTGACCATGCACATCTCCTCATTTGATTGAATAAGCTCTTCGACACACGAAACGACAGTCATGGGTTCATCAGAAAAGCTTGCACTCTTGGTGTTCATGCGAAGAATATTTGGAGCAATTACTCGGGCAAGATTGTGGACGTCCATCCTCGATCCCGTATCTTCATCCACTTGGTGGAAGGTTGCAACCCATTTGAAAAAGGTAAATAAGACCTCTAGCGTGTCTCGGTGGGTCTGCGGCAAAAGACAAAAGGCCATGTGAAGACATTGTCTCCTTTTGTCGGGGTCATTTATTTTTGTTGCTGCGATCCATACTCTATAGAGCTTGAATGTCATTAAAGGTTCGGGAAGGTCGCGTAGATATCGTTTGAGAAGGGCTGCAAGCTGGTGAGGTGACTCATCGTTCCATCTAATGACATCACAGCCATCCCTATCTATGGCTGCGACTTGTTCAGTGAGCTTCTTAATGTTGCCACTCTTCCTGAAAACACCCTCGATGGAGAGATCTTTGTTTTTGAGAGCTATAATGGTATCCTCAATGATGGCAGGTATTCGAAGAGCGCCAGGGCCAACGCCATCAGTAGAATCGGCTCCGTCTCGCTCGAGAATAATCTCCAAGGGAACGCCAAATACACCTTTTTTCTTAGCGCTCTTGCGGGTATCGTTTTTACCAAACGCCTTGCCGAACTTATTCCAGAATGTGGGCGGTTTCCTCGCTTCAATAAGTCCGAGAAGTTCTTCAAGAGTGAATTCTTGCTCCAGCATTGGTTGCATCGTTAACACTGCGACGTGGCGAACAATGAAGTACTCTAATCCAGACAACTCGGAGAAGAATTTTCTAGCACCCCTCTGCTCACCTAGGGTTTTAAAATCAGCATCTCTGCCACCAGATAAGGTTCGTTGGTGGCCGCCGTATATTGGCTCAGTAGTAGCTGATCTGAAGAGTTCTTGGCGTGTGGGCTTGTTGGGCTGTTGCTCTCGGGCTTGCTCTGCAGCGACAATTCGAGGAATATCATCTAAAGTCAAAGCATCCTGGTGTCCGAAATATTGCTCCGTTGTGCCCCCTGGCCCGGTCTCTCGCTCTTCGTCAATTTGTAACGCCTTGTTCCGCAGATCTCCATCTGCACCCGTGGAGCCAGGATGTACCGAATGTCCGTCTGGGCCATCCATGATCCTCGACGTCCGAGCTTTCCTAAAATTTGATGACAAATGCTTGTCAAATCGTGTGCTTCTAAGCCTGCGTACATCATTGAGAGTGTTCTCGTAAGACGACTCCCTCTCGAGACGCTCCCCATCGTTAAATGACTTTGACCGCGAGTCGGATCGAAGCAGAACTGTTCCATTTTCGAGTGACGGTCTGCCACCGTCGTGATCCTGATCATTTGTACCGTATTGCAGCGCACCGTTGTTTCGGAGTATCTCAAGTAAGCGCGCCAAGGCTACCTTCAATAGAAAGATGTATTGTTGAAGCTTCGAGGTTCGTTCGAAAGACTGCCCATGTTCACCAAACTGTGCTTCGCAGTCGACACAGATAATTCCTTTTTCCCGATGCAAACGAGCCAGATCAAGAGTCTTACCTAACTCGCGACCACATCGCCCGCAAGATACACAACCTAAGTGCCACCGTTTGTCGCCACTTAAGGCACATTCATCCTCTATAGGCTTGCGGCACAATGTACACTGGTCTGAATCGTTTGCAGACAACCCGGACATACCGAGAGTTATCTGCAACGAATCATCATCGCTTTTCATCGATTCTAGTATACCGAGATCTCCAAGAAATTGAAACAGCCCATCTGATGAGCCTTGCTCACGTTCAAGCCTGAGGGTACCCTGGAGACAAATTCTTATGAGGAGTTTGAGATAATGGGCAAGCCCAGTAACGAGGGACAACAGTTCTTGTGTGACGCCTATTTTCCATATGTTTGGTTCTTGTGTTTTGGACAATAATGAAAAAAAAGAAACGACCTTCTTGCAAAGTAGTTTCGCTTCCCGGCCATATGACAAAGCTAGATAGCTTCAGTAAACGACAGTCAAAATGCCAATTGTGGGGCCTACAAACCTTTCATGTCCAGCCTTTTGAGAGTCTCATCAAGGCGGTCGGCAGACTGGAATAGAATTTCCACATGAAGAATAAATCTCTTGGCAACGAAAACACCATCAATATACGAGCCGTTGCTGACATGAAGCAGCATATCAGAAATACACGCAGCAGATGATTCTTCAAAGGTCGATAGGACGCTCCAAATTCGATAAACCTTATCCTCCATGATTTCCTCCCTTTGACGCACAAGCTCCCGGCTCTCAGCATCTGGCGCTTCAGGCGGCTGTTCTTCGTTGCCATCAGGCGGCGCCAAGCGTACATTCCAAAACTTATGAATCATATAGCACTCGGGGTGCCAATGTTGGTTCTGGCCATTGCGATAAATCTCCACGAATTGCTTCAAGATAGCCGTGTGGCAGCCATTACATCGTTGGGCGAATTGCGTTGAATAGTGATAATGGCAGTAAACATCACCATCGTGTTCATAGTAGCTATCCTGGGCCCCAAAGACAGTTGAGCATAGACAGCATGTGAAATGTTCCACATGATACTTTCGGTCAAGGGCGGTGATGTAGGAACCACGTAGAGCGCCACCACACTGATGGCAAAGAAGATTAAGTCTACGAAAGTAGTCGGTTTCGCACAATGGATACTGCCCGCCTGAATTTTCGTCGTCGGCCGGGAAGAACTTAGAAGCAACAATCTGGTCACAATCCTGGATTCATAAAGTTAATGCAGGGTCCTGCCATGCGACAGTCAATTCATCTACTCACATGGCACTTGAAGCACTCTAAATGAAATGTCGCTTCCAAAGCCCGCACGAACTGGCCTGTCAAAGGCTCACCACATTTCGCACATATACGAAGCGACCCGCTTGCTGATCTTCCATTACGTGCCCTAGATCTACTTCGCTCACCGCTCCTCCGTGGATCACTATGGGCACTGAGGGTGGGCGAGCCTGTTGGTCGTGTCGGTACAGGATATCCTCCGTTTGAGTATGAAGGACTAGGCGTCATGTTCGGCCGATCGTGATCGAGCTGATAACTACCGTCGTTGGCAAGAGGGGGGTGAGCGTGGACCCGATCTGAGGAGAGACCGCCTCCATAATCAGGACCCATCATGGCGGCCAAACCAACAGCTGGTTAGATGTACGAATTCTTGAGTCTAAGGGAGCGTCGTCGGCGTGTCTTGGGGGGTTCTATTGTCTAGGCGAAAGGATCAAACGCTCGGCATGCAGTAGAAAGATGGTCGCGTTGTTCAACGTCAGACATTGGGATTTGGCGATAAAGGCCTGGGGTCTTCGAAAGATACGTGTGACGCAAATACGAAGACCAAAGCTAGGGAGACCGAAATACGAGGACAGAATAAAACCAGACGTTCAGTTCGCAGGAAGCAATAGGCGACGTAGAGGAATATTGCAGAGACAGGCTCAACAGGGAGTTGGAGCTGAGCCTGTGTCCTAAGTCCCGAGAGTAGGTAGGTAGGTAGGTAGTAGAAGACAAATGCGGGCTCTGAGTGTGCGCTATAATGGGTAATAGGCGGAAAAGAGGCACAAGGAACAAGGCGAAGCAAATGATTAAGGCTAGTATTATTTGACCGGTCAACTTATTGCCTCGGTTCAGGCTGTGCTGGCGCAACGTTAGGCTGGGCGATACCTGTGAGATTAATTGATCGTCGTCAACAAGAGAATTGTTATAAGGAATGGGAAGAAGCCCTCAGTTGTCGAAGGATATGGTAGGCGGATGACAAGGAGACAGGCGGGATTCATAGGGCCCTTGTAGTGTAGGATAGCCCCGTAGGGAATTTGAAGGAGAGGGGAGATCCCAGTAGGTACTCCTAAGTAAGTAGGTAGGTACCCATAAATGTCGCTAGGTATGTGCCTAGGTGCCTAAATTGGGAGCTGCTGCCCTAAAGATGCAGTTGATACCTCCACTACTAGTGATGCCCAAGTCCAAGACCATCGTACTTAAGTAAGGTGCCCTACTCTGACTCAGGAGGTATACTTCAGTACGCATCTAACCTCCCTGGGTAGGTACTAAGTCGCAAAGGTGTTAACTACTGTAGGTAAAATAAGGTACCTGGAGCAGCTCTTGAGGATATAAGGATGTACACTGGATAGTCTCTTACCTATAGGTACTAGGCTGTAGGTATTGTTTGAGTACAAAGATATCAATCATTTCAGTAGTGGACGGGTGTATCAGGTTTAAAAGATTATATTGTGTTGTATGCGTTGTTGTGTTGGTATGCATTAAGCTGGATTCCTGAAATTTGCCGCTTTGCACAACTAAACCTCAAAAGTAACAACAATCCAACAAGAGTCGGAAGTGGGCAGATTTAAGTGAACATGACATATCCGTACATAAGTAACTACCTAAATAATATAGACGGGAGCGGTTGCTCAACAGTTCAATATCCCATTGATATTATCTAGGACTCCCTACCAGATACAATAGATAGGTATTTCGCATCATGCTCATTTTTGTCTATGCATTGCTGACATTCGCGTTTCCTCAGGTGCCCGTAACCCCAAGGTACACTCAACAGGGAAGTCTCGAAGGGGCTTGCTTGCTCAAGTTGTCTTGGTTTGGAGTTCCTCCCTCCCAGATATCTATGCCGCTGGTTCTAGCATATGGGCAACCCTATAATACCCGTGGATGGAAGAGCAACCGGACACGGAAATCCTTGTGCATATTGGGGCACCGAGCCGAGCAATTCATGATGCTTTATACCGATCGTTAGCGGCCGCTTACTTGGCCTTTGAACCTACAGAAACCACTCATATTTACTCATGTAGAGGCCAAAATGGTAGGAGCCAAAGTGGCACGTCAGGGTCAAGGGGCGCCAATGATGCCGAATCCTCCATTATGCCACTAGATGAGCGAATCCAATCCTTCCGCTCACCTCAAGTCTCATTCAAGAGCGTGGTTGACAACGCCGACTCTCCACGAATGCATATGCGCCCACGAGAAATTTCTGACCGCCGCCTCATCCAACAAACTCCAATATCAGCAACACAAACATCATGGCAAACTCCTCCCAGTATCGTGCAAGATTCCCATCCTCTGAATCACGCGGGCTTCAGCTCCCTTACATCCCCAACCAGAGTCTTAGAGAGCTACCTTCAGTACTTTGAATCACCCTCGACATCTCCAAGACAAGCTTCGCAAAGCAGTAGATTGATAGATTTGCATGACTGTACACCCCGGTGTAGTTCTCGTCATTTCTCTCAGAGAAATCACGTGCCTCGTACACAACTGATACCATGTACCCCTCAACCCAAAAACACCGCAGAGCTACCATTTGCTAGAAATCAGGTGTCGGAGTCTCAAACCAGCAGGCACTCCATACCACAGTCGGAATCTCTGGTTGATAATGCTTTTAATGATACTATCATCGAGGAATCAGCATTTCTATCATCACCACGGCTGGCAACACTTATCAGGGCAGACTCTGAACCAGTCGCCAAACTACGACGGCTTGGGCCCGTTGCCAATCCGCATGCTCTAGCACGAGCATCGAGTGATATTGGTCCAGAGTCATCCACCAATCGCAAGCCCGGAGTGACGGTCAGTTTTTTGAGCAGCCACGGGTTCACATATGAGAGTTTAGAAATCCGTTCCCCAGAGCCGCTTACATCAGAGCTATTTATCGAATCTCAAGAGCTGATCACTCGAGGGTTAGAAAAGCTTGGCCACGATGTGGACCTACCCTTGCGTTTTCGACCATCAGAACAAAGAAGAGAGCTCAGACCCTCCGAGCGTGGTTATTGGCTTGTAGACTGCTCATCTTGGGAACCTCAGTTGAAACTTAATGCGTGGGCTTTCCTCGCAAACTATATCGGAACTGGTATGGCTGGATGGGGGATTTGGTGTAAGAGGGATCATGACTTTGAAGAGATAAGAACGTACTGCTGGGGATCAGTGGTAGCCCATATTTACTACGTTCTATGGCTTTCAAGTCACCGCGAGATCGTATTTACAGGATGTTGCTGGGTGGATGCGGATGGAGCTAGGGTCATTACAATGAGCCCCAGGAGCCACCCACAAAGCGAAAGGAATGATTGCATATAGTTTCACTGGCTGTCTCAAACATAAATTCTGTGAACTAGTAGAAAGAGGTATGTATTTGTTCAGAGAAGATTGAACAGTAATACCCCAATATTGAATCCATTGCACTAAATGCATAATCCATTTCAAATATTCCGCCCAAGGTACCTGCTCTGAAACTTATACAGTCCAGCCATTGATACACAGAATCATACAGATTCTCTGGCTGTACAGAAACTAGGTAGAAGGAGAAATCCCACTCAGAGAGACACTAGTGGACAAACGACAAGATGATGGAAAGGGAGCACAATTATTTTCCGAGCTAACGTAACCCTCCCGTGGGTGAACACACAATCTATAAATACAGGCGGACGTGTAGGCCTGCTGATTGTTACGGCCATGGGGATTTGCTCGTATTGGCTTACTTGTCGGAACGTACTGCGTCCACTGCCTTTTGATATGTCTCCTGCTGCATCTTGGCAGAATCTTCATACACCTAGGATACGGTTAGTTATGTGACATAAGGGAAACCAGTTTAGACCTACCTTGCGTTCCGCTGGGGTAAGCTTCTTCCACTCCTGTCCAATTCTCGCAGACGCGCCACTGGCCCTGCCAATACCTGCGAATTCGCCAGACGCCCATCGAGCCTTGGTGAACAGAGTAAAGGCTGAGATTGGTCTCTTGGGCCAACGCTCATCGCTGATGAGTTTGACGCTGCCTTTAGGGATGTTGTATTTTCTCTTCAGGGCTCTTCGAGCCAAGTTGGCATCGAAAATTTCCTGAGGCGTATGAGATTCAACCCACGCCTTGTAGCTCACCTCGTTTTGCGTCTTGGCCAACTCAGATTTAGATTTAAGTCGCTGAGTGAATTAGCGTGGCGATTTTACGGTTCTGTACTGTAGTTGACTAACCTGGAGCTCATCGGAGGATAGGGCTTTGAATTCTTGGGAAAACTCGCTGAATTTCTCAGACGTATTTGAACCCTTCGAACCTTGGATGCGTTCGGAGATAAAGGTCTGCCAGGGACCTACAGGCAGATTCTTTGGTTCTGCGAACAAGGCAGTCTCTCTCAAATCCCGACGGTCGTTGATTGCCTTTCTTTCAGCAGAGATTTTTGGCTTCTTCGGCTTTGGCTTCGGCTTGGCCGCAGATTTGGGCTTGGTCTTTTTGACAGGCTTTCTTTTTGCTTTTGGTTTGGCGGTGGCGGTGGATTTCTTTGCTGGCTTCTTGGTCGGGGTCTTCACAGCCCTAGATGGGGAGCCTTTCTTGGGACGGCCCCCAGTCGCAAATCCACGAAGAGTTTGTGGAAGACGTCTCTGGATACCAGGTACATTGAGTCGGACTCTGGCGGCAGCTTGCAAGATCACGAGGTTGGTGGAAGAAGTCGTGAGGGCGGCCGAAACCAGCCGTCTAGTCGCAGAGCGACCGATAGAGACGAGCATGACAGGCAGCCGGTGCGAAGTAGATGGGAGCTAGACAATAATTGGGAAGACGATGTCGAATCACCAAGCTGTGACGGTGCCAGGACAACTCGGCAGAGTCAATTGGCGATGTAGTTGTTTGCAAGACAATGTGCCGCACCAGTGGTACACAAACCTGAGAGAACCTGCGCGGCAGTCTCTCCAGCCCCGTGTTTTATCTCCCACGCGACCGAGTGGGAGCTCCTGGCACAAACCAACTAAGTTGGAGCTGGAGCTGTTGCGCTATTGCCCTAACTGGTGGCTGCTCTAGCCCCCACTCCGCCCACCTTCAACGCACTTTCAGCACTTTCATTTGATCAATGCGCTCATGCATGACTCACTGCAACACTGATAAAGTGCATTCCTACTGTACAGACTACATAGTGCATGAGGCAATACAGTAGTGCGAAGTAGGTATCTCGATACTCTCGAGTACTAGGGCATAAGCCACAGACACTGCAGCTATGGCTAAGAGGTCGGCTAAGCCACCTTCTGTAGCGCCAAAGTAGGTACATAGGTACTTGCCTCCACGAACAGTACCTAGGTAGGGAGTGGCCTGGATAAGATGTGTCAAGGATAGGGTGGTAGTTATTTTCATCCCATGGTACCTAGGTAGTCGAAATCGTTCTACATACCGCTATCGATCGGACGCCGCCTTGTACGAGCCCGTCTCAACGTTTCTAAATATCGCTTGTTCAGACTCGGGTTAAGCAGTTTGAACCCTCGAGCCTGTGCTTCTCGAGTTCTCTGGTAGCTCTCACCACAGTAGTGCGATCGAGCCGCACTATCAATAACCATGGCTCGGCTCAGAGACTCTCGCTCACCAACTCCAGCAGGCAGTCAGCACTCTTCAAAAAGAAGTCGCAGAGATGATGACAGAAGGGATCGAGATCGAGATCGCGACCGTCGCGACTATGGCCGCGATCAAAGGCGTCGGAGTCGCTCTCGAAGCCCTAATGATGTGAGCCTGCGTCAACCGTGTATGCACCTGCAGCTGTTTTCTAACAAGACATATGTGCAGCGTCGGTACCGCGAACGAGACAGGGAAATGGATCGGGATCGACACTATCGCCGCCGCGAACGCTCCTTAGACCGACGTGACGACGGCTACTACCGAGGAGCAAGGGACCGCCGACGCTCGCGCGACCGAGCTAGTAACCGCGAAAGAGACAGGTCTCTCGAAAATCAACGCAGGCGAAGCCGCGACCGCGACCGCAATGGAGACAGAGAGCATCGAAGCAGGCGAGACGAGTCCCGTGATCGAGGTAAAGGGCGCGAAGGTACTGCTGACTCCAACCGCAGCAGACGAGGCGATAGCCGTGAGCGTGGCCAAGTGACTCCTAGCCCTTCGAAGGCAAATCATCAAGTATGGATTGCTCATACCGCTGAACTACCTGGCAGATATGCTGACGTATTACAGGCCGATTCGGCGCCAGCACAACCAGCAGCTCAGACTGAGGCTGATAAAAAGGCTGAACGACTCGCTAGGCTAGCAGCGTGGAAAAAAAGGCACGAGGATAAGGAAAAGCAGAAGGAAGCTACACCGGGTGCCACCCGAAAGCTCCTTGCTGAGATGGATGAGAAAGCTAATGGGACGCCATCCAACTCAACACCAACTGGCGCTTCTCCAGCCCCAGCGTCTCCTGCAGACACACAGTCGATGTCTCCCGCAGCACAATACGCCGGTAAATTCGATCCTAAGGCAATTGCAAAGAAGTCAGCTTCGAAATCGCAACTCCCAAGCGGACCAGCAACGAAGTTGGGGGCTATTGTAACCCCTTCATCTACCAAACCATCCCCAACAATCAAAGTACCTAGTGGTGAGTTACTTCAACTCGATATAGCGAACCAGGTATCTGACAATGAGCCCATAGCTTCTGCTCTTCCGCAAACTAAGACTAGCGGGTTCGGTTTTCATAAGCAAAGCTTGGATGCCGATAAACCACATCAAAAACGGAAGTTGATGCTCGACGAGGAGGAAACCTCTGACCGTAAACTTGCAAAGCTACCATCATTTCCCCTTCCCCTTCCTGATGTTGATGATACGCCGTATGAGAATCAGGATGAAGATGACGATATAGATGCCGACAATTTCGCTGGTGACGAAGAAGAAGAAGCCGCTGCTGCTCGAGCCGCGCAAGAACGGAGAGAAGAGCGCATCGCACAGAAAAACGCTCAGCAAGATACAGAAATGCAAATGGATATCACAGAAGAGAGCTCGACCCTTGTTGTTAATCCGTCTACAGAAGACACAGCGACTAGTGAAGCAATGGAAGTGGAAAACGATGAAGAGGACGTCGATCCTCTAGATGCTTTTATGAATGATCTTGAAACCAAGCCCAAATTGGATACTACTCTTAAACAGAAGGAAGACTCAAGTAAACGCCCACAAGAACCTGAAGCATATTTCAGTGACGACGACTACGACTTTCGCAAAGAGAACGCCGATCCCAGCTCCTTCTTAGCCCTTGCCGCAAAAGCACGCAAGAAGAAAGATATACCGGTTCACGACTATAGCAAGCTTGACCTAGAGCCAATTCGAAAGAATTTCTGGGTTGAGCCTCAAGAATTGTCTGAAATGACTGAAGCTGAGCTTACTGATTTACGTCTCGAATTAGACGGTATCAAAGTTTCGGGTAAAGATGTGCCGAAACCTGTTCAAAAATGGTCTCAGTGTGCACTTTCACGAAAAACTCTTGATGTTATCGACAGCTTGGGATTTGATAAGCCAACACCTATCCAGATGCAGGCATTTCCTGCTATCATGTCTGGCCGAGATGTGATTGGTGTTGCTAAGACGGGATCGGGAAAAACACTCGCATTTCTATTGCCCATGTTCAGACACATTAAAGACCAATCCCCATTGAAGGAGAACGAAGGTCCCATTGGGCTGATCATGACTCCTACTCGCGAGTTGGCAACACAGATCCATCGTGATTGTAAACCTTTCCTTAAATCGATGAATCTCAGAGCCGTTTGTGCCTACGGCGGTGCTCCTATCAAAGATCATATTGCGGAGCTCAAGCGGGGTGCTGAGATCATTGTATGCACTCCAGGGCGAATGATCGATCTACTAGCAGCCAACCAAGGCCGTGTCACGAACTTGAGGAGAGTCAGTTACGTAGTTCTTGATGAGGCTGACAGAATGTTTGACATGGGATTTGAACCGCAAGTGATGAAAATATTTGCCAATATGAGACCAGATCGACAAACAATTTTATTTTCCGCCACTATGCCTCGTATCATGGATTCTCTAGCCAAGAAAGTTCTGAACAACCCTGTCGAAATCACCGTGGGAGGCAGAAGCGTGGTAGCGCCCGAAATTACTCAGATAATCGAAATTCGAGAGGAAAACACCAAGTTTCTGCGTCTTTTAGAGTTACTTGGCGAGCTCTATGATAAAGACGAGGATGCTCGCACTCTCATTTTTGTTGAGAGACAAGAAAAAGCGGACGATCTTCTCAAGGAACTTCTACGAAAAGGCTATCCCTGTATGTCTATTCATGGTGGCAAAGACCAGATAGACCGGGATTCGACGATTCAGGACTTCAAAGCTGGCGCCCTTCCAATATTGATTGCAACATCAGTGGCCGCTCGTGGCTTAGATGTGAAACAATTAAAGCTTGTTGTCAACTACGATGCACCCAATCATCTCGAAGATTATGTACACCGCGCTGGTCGTACTGGGCGTGCTGGAAACAAAGGAACAGCCGTCACCTTCATCACATCGGATCAAGAAAACTGCGCACCGGGTATATCGAAAGCTCTTGAACAGAGTGGCCAGCCCGTTTCGGAACAATTAGAAGAAATGCGGAAAGCCTTCAGAGAAAAGGTGAAGTCCGGCAAAGCAAAGGATCAATCAGGCTTTGGGGGCAAGGGCCTGGAGCGTCTTGATCAGGAAAGAGAGGCTGCCCGTCTTCGTGAACGAAAAACACATAGAGCTGAAGGCGAAGAAGAAGAAGATAACAAAGAGGAGAAAGCAGCCGATGATAAGAAAACTGATAAAGCCGCTGCCGCCATTCAAAGCGCCTCATCAGGCATCATCAGCCGTGATGCAGCACCAAAGATTGATCTTGAACCCAAGTTTACCATCCATAAGCGAGAAGATCCCACACCCTCATCATCATCTACTGGAGGCAATAACCCCTTGGATAAGGTATCGTCGGCAATTAATGCCATTAACGCTCGCTTGGGCCGTACTGGTCAGCTTCGACCTGGCCAGCCCATCGACAATAAAGGCCCAGATGCCGGTGCTTTCCATGCTACTCTTGAGATCAACGACTTTCCTCAGAAGGCACGCTGGGCCGTTACCAACAGGACGAACGTGGCTAAGATTTTGGAGGCCACCGGCACGTCTATCACCACTAAGGGTAACTTCTATCCACCAGGCAAAGAGGTTCAGCCCGGTCAAGAACCTAAACTCTACATCCTCGTGGAGGGTGATACAGAGCTGGTTGTAGCTAATGCAATGGCTGAATTGACACGCCTCCTCAAGGAGGGTACTATCGCGGCAGCGGACGCCGACAGCAGAGCACCAGTCGGTGGAAGATATACTGTCACATAAAGATGTCTATGCTCACTGTGCCCCAACTAGGGAGTTCTATTGGGTATTCCAGCAAAGAACAGAAGCGGCAGAGATTGCTCGTACACCATGGGTTGTGGTTTGAGTTCCAGAGACACAAGAGGGAGGAAAGAAAATAGTAGGTGTTCACAGGCGATATATATGTATATGGAGGCCAGAGTATTCAGTCATGTATCGTTAGATAGGGCAATATCGACGGTAACGCTTGAAGAGCAGCTCAAAAACATTACGATCTTCCCGGTTGTACAGATTAGTAAAAAGTAGGCTGTACAATAACTTCCCAGCAGATAAACTGTAGTCGCTATGCGATCTTCAGTTGCATACATCTAATTCCAAGTTTACTTAATTATGATTCCGTGCCTGTGCTGCTTCATCCGCATCGCGCTGCCGCCTCTCATTGTTGCTGATCTCCTGGAGCGTCTCATTTCTGGTTTGTTTCTTCTGGGCGGCCAACTGCGAACCTAGTTTGCCTGATGATTTTGCTGCTGTAGCTTGAGCTCTCGCCTGCACGATTTAGATTCAGAAAAGAGTCTTTTCCTACGTTATGATGAAAAGGGACGGCGCACACAGAAGTAGCGGGTGCGAGAGAGAGGGCGGCGTCAACGAGGTAATACAAAACAATGGCAGAACAATGACGAGGAGATGCATAAAGCGCGCAGGGAAGAATATACAATTGTATTGCAAGATTTGTACCATGAAGACGGATAGTGGTTACATACCTCTGCTGCCTCAGCTGCACGTGTCCGCGCGTCGTCTGCAGCGGCAGCCCGGTTATCCCCCTGAGCTTGAGCTTCCGCCAATGGTGAAGCACCCCCAAGTGTCCGCGGCGGTCCTCCAACGTGGGCTGGCACGGGCACAGATTGCGGCTGGGGGGGAGCGGATCCAAGGACCCGGCCCGGCTGCGAGAAAGCCTCGCTCTCGGACTTGCCGCATATATTGCCCATCTTCGCTGACCAGGGCCGGGGCGGGGCTGGGGGTAGGGGAGGCTACAGAGCAGCCGTGGCGAAGAAAGCAAGAAACTGGTTACCTAAGGTAAGGAAGGGTCGTGTTTTGTGGGAAGCAAAGTGTATGAAAGAAGATGATGTTCGATGTAGGGACGCGGCTGTATGCACATTGAGGCAGTGCTGCTACTACCTACATGTACTCCGTACCTAAGCTAGGTAGTAGTATTACCAGGCTCGCCAGGGTCCAATGACTTCGTTCTCGGCTCAGGCTGGATATTGATATTGAGATTCAAGAGCCTGCGGTCGTACCTGGAATCAACTGGGGGGATCTTGAATGCCTTAGTCTGGCTTTAGTTACCTACGTCTAGGATACCTAGGTAATCTTTGGTATTTCCAGTTGGACGTTTGCGGTGCGGAGATAGCAACCAAATCTGCTGGGAC
Source organism: Xylaria bambusicola (assembly GCF_022495145.1). NCBI lineage: Eukaryota > Fungi > Ascomycota > Sordariomycetes > Xylariales > Xylariaceae > Xylaria > Xylaria bambusicola. The sequence goes on along the minus strand of NW_025953602.1, from coordinate 179,610 downwards.
CGAGATGGATACCTACGGGCCTACCTACCTACCTACCTACCTACCTACCTACATGTACTCACGTAGCTCAGTGCCGACATCGTTCAATTGCAAAGGTGCTGCTGTTTCATTGGTGCATCATCCAACTTCTGAATCATCTCTCAACAGTCGAGATTTCTACATATATCACAGCTACCTAGGTAGTAGGCATGTGCCTACCTGTATGAAATACAGGCAGAGTACCTAAGTAAGTAGAATTGGGAGTCGAGTCCCTATCAGCTGGCCTCAACTGGCCCCAGCTGAGGGTCGGTTCAGATTCTACGAAGCACTATGTACTGCTCCCTACGTCCCTAGGTAGGCATTACCTACCTAACCCGTTGCTACCAGTAGGTAGGTCATGTAACGAGAACCCGGATGGCCAACCCCACTACCTACCTAACCTAGGTAGGTAAGCACATAGGTACCTATGTACAGCAGGTACTGGTCAAATACAGGGGTACAGTACGTGTGCTAGGTACCTAAGCGTCAGTCAACCCCTACAATTGGAAATGTGTACGATGCACCTGACGAACCCCTCGACCCGAAAACCCCGAAAGCCCGTCGGATGCGAACCAACTCAGATACCAACTACCACGCACGATATAGCACAGCACAGCACAGCTTCATGGCGCGCGACATGCATCCTGCGTCGAATTCTTGATTCCAGCGTTACTGCTCATTCTTTCGATCTGTCTGTCTTGCGCCATCTTCCTCGTCCCGGTGATAATCGCAGAACGGCTCGACAGTTGAACTCTCCACAGCGCCGGCTCCATGAATCAGAGTGTCCATCAAGGTTCTCAGCGCTCAATTCCAACTCCACCACTTTTTTCTCTCCTCTCGCCAGTCTCAAATTTCGCTGCCCTGATATCAACATGTCTGGCGCCAGATAGGCCTTTGTAGTTGTGCCAGTCTATTTTTCCAGTATATACTCAAATGAACTGTAATCGGCTGCTGTCTCCAGGTGTCGTTGTGCGCTATATCATGCTACAATAGATCCGTGTCTCTCTTCGTGATCACCTTTCACCCACTTCAAGCCTCTCTCTTAGAGCGATCAGGAAACGACCTGTGCTGATGCATGCGCCCACTCACTTTTTACGTATAGCGCCCGCTTTTTGGAAATTGTTCGTTTATTACCGTTCCATCGATCCTCCTGCCGATCACCACCACCGGCATCGAATTGCGGTACCAGCCGATATGGATGGCCACTTCTTCGACGATGGCTTTCCCTATGACAGTCCGTTGGACTCTTCTCAGTCTTTTTCTGGGATACCGGGTGCTCCTGTATCCAATCCATCCCAGCCCGAAGATACCAATTCCCAGTTCGATCGAAACCTCTGTTGGTGGGATGAATCCTTCACCTTACAGGATCTGGGTTCTGAAGACCTTCACGCCGATGATATACAGGCAGATAGCTTCCATCCGTGTCAATTCAACCCGCACGACGGAATTTTCACGAAAAGCTATGTTAATAGCCAAGGTACTCAGACACCACACCAAGCAGACTTCCTGGCCGTTCCGAATTCGAACAATGTCCGTCTCCGCAGTAATTATCCATGGGCGGGCTTCTCCTGCCGCCACAACATGGAAGATTATCTTACACAAGAGTCAGGACGCTCTATGATGTACAGGAATCCTTCGATATATGGGCCTGAGTACATGCTGCAAGCACAGCATATTCCCGCCTTCGACAGCGACTCCAAAGGCGGTAGTGACATCTCAATCCAGCCTCCAGCAGCCTCTGTCCAGTTCACCGCAGCAGACCTAGGCACGTTATCACAATGCCCGAAGGCAGAGGATGCATGTTCTCAGACCTCGTGTGATTCGAAATGCACCTCCTCCGTCTGTGAGGATGAGGAATGTTCGGCAACTGGGATACCCTGCGATGATCCATCCTGTGTGGAAAGCTTCTCGCAATCACAAATGTTGTGCCTATCGCATCCAATACACACACAAATGGCGCCGTCACCTATGCCTTTTCACCAGATCCATAGTCAACCGTGCAATCATACCGAGTCAGAGCACCTTGTTGCGAGAACTCTAGGGGAGCTACGCGCGCCTACGGACTTATATACTCAAGAAAAAGCACCATATACCATCCCGTTCGACCCTGCTCTGGCATCTCGCACTGTGGAACATCTATATGGTGATGATTGCCGACCTTATCTCAGTCCTCAGCTTTCCACAGATCTTGAGAGCTCAGTGCCAAACCTTACACAGATATCAATACAGCCAACGCCTTCAACAGGCGCCACCTCTTCAGGCATACATACATGCCAGTGGATTACCAACCCTTCTGCGCCTCCAGGTGAATCGCGGGTATGCGGTGCGCAATTCACCGATACAAAGGAGTTCCATGACCATATGTGTGAGTCCCATATAGACAAGCTGACGAGCCAAATTGGCTTTACATGCTTATGGGATGGGTGCTCTCGAAAACATGATAAGCCTTTCGTCACGCGTGGCAAACTTCGCCGCCATATATCCACACATTCTGTTTGTAAGTGTTGCTTGAGCATTCTGTAAGTATTTGTTTTACTAACAATTTCTTCCAGATAAACCTTTCGTTTGTAAAGTTTGTAATCAGGGCTTTTCTGGACACCAGGCTCTTCAGCAGCACGAGAGAATTCATACCGGCGAAAAGCCTTTCAAATGCACTTATAAGGGCTGCACTATGGCGTTCAAGCAGAAAAGCGCCCTGAGTATGTGTTTTCAAGTTGTACATTGCCCCGAACCTGGTATTTGCTAACATCAATAAAGCGATGCATTCAAGAGTACACACAGGTGAAAAACCGCTCAGCTGCGAGTTCTGTGGCAAAGCTTTTCCCGAGTCTTCAAACCTGTCAAAGCACAGAAAGATCCACATGAAAGATTCAAAGAAGCATGTATGTGAAGAGATTGTGAACGGGAAACGGTGCGGAAGAACATTTAGAAGGCTCGATCAGCTACGCAGGCATCATCAGACCCATTCGAACCCTGAAAAAAAGAGAGCAGGCCACAGCCGACGAATATCCGCTGTATCTAGTATGTCGGAACAGTCGCCTACTGTTCCTACCACTACTCCTACTACCACGTCTACCCCTTCTTTAGTGTAGCAGCAACTTAGCTTCAAGAGTCACTCGGCTTGAAAGCGCGACATGTTTTGATAACATTGTATGAATTTAGGAGAGTGAGCAGGACATGTGTATATATATACCCCTTTAAGCGATTATCACAGCAATTGAAAAGAGCTGGTGGAGATCACCCTGCATTAGCAAAAAATACTTTATAAGTTTAATTTTCTTTAAGATGCAGTGTCCGAAGTTCTGCCACTTTTGTATAAATTGTTACCGTTGCACTTTGTCATATTGAGGGTGAGAGGGGTACTTGTCTGAGGCAACCTCGGTAGAAATTGTCAGCTGTTTAGGCCCAGGAAAACAATGAGAAAGCAAATTATTTGAGATTCTGTGGGGCTATATAATAACCGTTAGACTGCTCGAACGTCAAACGGCATCGTTTTTAACGTTCGAGATTACATACTTACAAGATTCGTTGTGCTTCCATTTCAGCTTCGTTGTTGTGTAGTGATCTGAAAGATGTGATTAGGTGTAACAAGGGCATAGATACTGGGCTTGGAACTTGAGCAATCCAGATTATAATGAACAACTAGGGCTACATGAGTCTTTGACCAACCAACTCCTTCTTGGCTGTTAGTGGCTTGACTCGACTCTATATACAACTAGTCTACCAGCCCAGACCGCCTAGGTCTCTAGGGTCTATTTCAAGAAGCGAAGTCTAAATAACCTCACTTTCCAGTATTACCCAGTATTGCCTGCATGTCTTGGAAGGTCATGAACAGCCTGCAATGGTCCTTCGTACGGCCGAAGTGCAAGGCGAACTGCATGCTTCAACCGGTACAGAGGTTACACGTGTAACATGAGCAATTCAGATTATAATGAACAACTAGGGCTACTTGAGTCTTTGACCAACCAACTCCTTCTTGGCTGTTAGTGGCTTGACTCGACTCTATATACAACTAGTCTACCAGCCCAGACCGCCTACGTCTCTAGGGTCCGTTTCAAGAAGCGAAGTCTAAATAACCTCACTTTCCAATATTGCCCAGTATTGCCTGCATGTCTCTGTAAGATCATGATCAGTCGAGGTTGTTATGAAGTGTGCTATTTCAGGCTACGAAGTTATAACCCTTTGTGAGCGGAGTTCTCGAAACGTTCATTATGTATCTAACTGACATAGATTGTCTGCCCGTAATAATGGGTAGGAGGGTTGGAGAAGAACTTGCTCAGAAATTGTTTACCAGCACCTCATGTTCCCGTGACTGTGCCAGAAGAGAACCCGTAATTGAGGGTATCCGCAACACAATCATTTGTTGTAATTGTTCGTCCCTACACGGTCTATGCAGATTTCTGAAGTCCGCGCGCTAAGCCCGTACAAATGTGTCCGGCCCGTGTAACGTGCTATTAGATTTAGTATGGATCAACGTTTTACATCAAAGTTCCGCAGATGTGAGGCGAGTGTAGATTTGTACGCATAACCGCCTCTGCCCTCTCAAATGTGGTATGCAGAAGAACGACAATAATAAGGGCTGATGACTGGGCTTCGAATTGAAGATATGCTACTACAACGGCCCTGGTCACCAAATTCCCTTTGGCCTTGGTAACTCATTTGGACTCCTTCTACAATTGGTTCAACCTTTGCTAGCCTCCAAAGCCCGTCAACGTGTCTCATACCAGCAATGAACAACTTGTTGTGAGACTATATTCCTTGGTGGATTGCATGTGCAGCCGTACGTGTGTGTAACTCAGGCTGATTGGTATCCTATGGGATCGTCTTGTATACTACCGAGGCTCTCATACCATAAGAGCAGCCATTGAATTTAGCAGTAATATTCACAGCACTGTATCTAGGACAACCAGAGTAATTTTCTTGGTAATAACGTGGGATCTAGTCAACTTTGTATGCGCTTGCGACCCGAACATGCAGCCTCGTATTAGAAAGTGAGGTTGTATAGGCCTCATCGGCAATGAGACATCTGGGGCCTTGAAGACTGCCAGAAGCCGAAGCAAAGGCCGCACCAATGTATAATATCAAGGTCGACCATTAGGGTCAAAGAGTGAATATTTTGGTCAAGGACCTTAGTAGCCCTAGTAGATTATTGTATTGTGAATACCTTCGATTCCAAGCGAAGTCACCTGCTCTCGTTATATTAACATTTCTAGCGACAGCCAGCATCATTTGATTTTAAAGCAGCTGATTATGATATTTAAGACAGCATGTATTGACATTACATAGGATTACGATAACAAATCGAGCGGCCTACTTGGTAAACTCCAAAATGCGTGTCACGGTCAAACAGTACATTCAATGATCACCTCCAACTGCGATGGCCTTTCTCTCTGATTTATTACGAATATCACCACTCCCACCAACGCGGGCAATATATAGATGCGACCTTGTGCATCCAGGCTGTAGCCACGTCTTAACCATGCGAGTCGAGATCCACTATAGGTAATAGGCACCACATCTTCTAGAGTGCTAGCTCTATTATTATAGTCCTGACGCCAGATAATCGTGGAAGATGTAGTAGTCCTTGTGAATATTAATAGTAAGCCGAGTCATATTCTGGTCCTACATAATATGCCTAAAGGTGATAAGTAATCAGAGTGAGCTATGGGATTGAACAGGATCACTGATGACTTTCATGCGGAAGATGGGCTGGGTTGAGCCATATAAAAACAATTTCTGGCTTCCAATGGGTTAATTAGTTGTGGCCTCGGCGCCTTACGCAACAAGTAGGACTGTATAGTCTATCATGTGCCGTATCTAGTGACAGATCCAATGGCTCAGAACTTCGTTCAACCAATTCATTTGCGTTGAAAACCAGGCGCATGCATCACGTATCTTCGTTGATTTCGAGAACACTGCATGATGATTGGTTCAGAGCCCGTGGACAATTCTCAATTTTTGCGCATTGGGCAGCGACATTGGCTGCAAGTGACCTCATAACACCTATGAACCGAAAAAGCCGTGTGATGCCATGCAAATGTCAGATTCCGTTTTGGAATAACCACGCCCTCTACATCCGTACCCGATTCCCTCCAAAGCCGAAAAATTCATCTAAGCCTATAGCATTTTACGTCAGCCTAGGTCCAGAGCCATTGCCACGTTTGCCGGAGAACAGTGATCCATGTAGTAGTCCACGTAGTGGCCCGAACTTAGCGTACCTTGACGGCGTATTTGCGTTGAGGAAAATGTGTGGCCCTCTTCTTTGTCTTCTCTAGAGTCTTTGACTTCTCCTCGGGTGAGAGGCGGCGACGGATGGCGCGAGTCTGCTTAGGTCGGAGGTCGAGGGGAAGGTACTTCTTGTTTTTGTAGAAGAGACGGAGTTGCTGGCGCTGCTTGAGGTTGACGACGGTCAGGACGCGGGCAATTGACTTTCGTAAGTCGTGGCTGCAGAGAGAATGATAATATTAGCTCGAGTTCTACCGCACAGAGCCGTAGAGGCTAGATTGATCTCTCATCGTTGTGCAGCTCATGTTGAACTGATGTCGATATAAGGCCGGTGGGGTGTAGGTGGTCGAGGGGTAGCGGGTGGTGTTCTTCTTGCTAGGGATATAGTGGACATACATCTTGTTCAATTTGCTGCCCGAGGATGTTATCTTTTGGATTCGGAGCTGGCCAAGCTCGCTCTTGAGCTCGCCGAGCTGCTTCATCAAATCATCCTTGCTCTTGTTCCAGAGCTGACCGGTCTTGACCTTTGACGTCGACTGCGAGAAGGGAAGCTGTGTTAGCGATAGGTTCGAGTATGCTGGGCGCGTAGAACGAAATAAGTGTCGCGCAGTCAACTTACCATCGTGAATGGCGTTGGGCGTGGAAAATTGGCGGTCTCCGAGTTGTCGTCGTCGTTTGCGGATGAGGTCGTGTCGTGAAATTTCGCCAAATTCTTTTTAGGGTCTTGAGAATTGGAGAGTTGTGTGGAAAACCAAAGCCAGCACAGACCACCAACTGGACTAGCGGGTCTAGGTACCTACTATGGGTCCTCCTCGTACGCTAGTCACCTCTCCAGCCTCTCTACTGAGGTATGCAGGTGGCTCTTTGTGGCTGTGGTTCTATTGCCATGGAGCTGTGGCTGATGCTGATTACATAAACAGAGTACCTACCTAGGTACCTCGGTACCATTTCAAGGACAGTAAGATTTACAGTGCATACAATACCGAGCACAGTATCTGCATCGTCCCATTGCCTATGGGCTTGGCTCTCTTACCACTTACCAGGAGAAAGATGACGAAGGGTCTGAGAATGCGTTGATGCAATGCACGCCACGACACGACTTGTGAAGCTTGTGTACTCTGCCGCGAAAACTTTCTGTGTCCACGCCACGACCTGCCGTGTTCCTCCGAGATCATTATTTCTATTGTCGCAATAAGACACCTTCGCTCCAAAGCACAAGTCACCTGGTTTCTCTGGCCAACATAGTATTTGATATCCGTTCAAAGATGGCAACGACTACAGGAAATCAGGGCTGGGCGCAACTTCGACAGCAAGCCCGAGGTCTTGAGTCCCAGGTAAGATAATGCACTTTGACAATTACAATAGTCTGGCGCTAATGCAGTGTCCATTATAACAGACTGAGTCGCTCTTCCACACATACTCGCAGTTTTCTACAGTTTCGAATATCCCGCCGAAGCCGACTAAGGAGGAGAGGGAGACAGAAGTAAAATTAGAGGACCTCTTACAGAAAGTAAGAGCCCATTGAGTCTAACTCTAGACCTCCCTTGGGTTATTCGCCACTGACTTGGTTTTGTAACAGCGAGAGGTTGTCATTGACCAACTTGGGCGGTTGCTTGATTCCGAAGCAAGCTTAACATCTTCAGCCTTGAAACAAAACAACTTGTCACTTCTCCGTGAAAAGCTAGCGGAACACCGGCGTGACCTTGGCCGTCTGAAATCGAAATTACATGAAGCGCGCAACCGCGCGAATCTGCTATCAAACGTGCGGGATGACATTGAGAGTTACCGCGCCAACAATCCAGAAGCGGCCGAGGCCGAATATATGTTGGATGAGCGGAACCGAATCGACAACTCTCACAACATGGTGGACAGCGTATTAAGCCAGGCGTACGCTACAAACGAGAGTTTCAACTTGCAGCGTGAGACGCTCGCTAGCATCAACCGCCGGATTACATTAGCCGCAAGCCAAGTCCCCGGGCTCAATACGCTCATTGGGAAAATCTCGGCGAGAAAACGTCGCGATGGCTTTATTATGGGCGGGTTCATTGCGTTCTGTTTTATAGTCTTTTTCTTTTTCTTGTAAGAAAATACTCGTCCTGAGATGGAAGAAAAGGTTCTCGAGCTCCCTATTTGTATGATTTCTGGCATTGGGGATGTTTCATTTGAGGCGTTTGCAGACAGCATTGTTTATTCTGCCAGGCAAGGCGTTGTGGTGCGGTCCATATCAAAACAGGGTATAATATTGAATTACCAGCCAAGCCCATGAGGCTACTCACATATGCATTCACGCAAGAAGAACTATAATCATCGTGTCCGTTTTTTCATATTGCTTGCTTTCTACTAGTCACTTCCAGTCCGAATCCAAAGGCGCATAATTCATCCATTAGGGTATGGGTTTATTGTAGGTAATGGCTGTTCAAAGGAGATAGACTGGTCAACGGAAGACAAACTCATCGATATCATGCACATGTGTTATACAAGCGGGTCTGGGTATCACTAGTCTAGCCATATTCATACATTAGTCGATACAAAAAGAAGAGCAATGATGAAAGTGTCTACTACTTCTTCGTCATCACCTCTGCCAGTAACCGCTCAAGGCCCTTCACAAGGCCTTCACGCTCATGGTCCTCGCTCGGGCCACTGCCGGCCCATCGTATCCTGCAATCGGGATCCAAGAGGTATGTGTAGCCGACCTTGCTATTCAACAGACCGATACCTTCCCTGATCTCCTCTGAAACGCCCTTGCGGACAAGGAAGTAACGTCCGAAATTCTCCTCACCTCCAACCTGGCGTCTTATATTCCCCATCCATAGTTTGATTAGAAAGGCTTTTAAAGGGTTCTCCTCGATATTGATTCGTACATGCTGCGCCCTACCTCCGCTCTGAGCGATAATCCTTTCGACGGCGGGATTGCTCTCCCTAGACACAAACGAATTGCATTGGTTCTCGGCCCACACGCTGCTGAAGATGCTGACGATGGAGACCTGTCCTTGCAGCAGGGGAGTCGTGTCCCGAGGCTCCTTGTCCGTCTTGAGCAGCGTACGCCCGTAGAAATTGGGGAAGAATAGAGATAGGTCGCCTTTGAAGACTCGCGGTGGCGCAATAAATGTTTTGCCCTTGTGGAACTGTAAATTGCCCCAGTCGCGGAAGTATGGACGAGCCATTTTATTCTTTCTGCATGATCATGAAAATAGGCCGCAGAGTCAGCCAAGTGAACCAATTTGCAACTTGAACATGAAAGTTTCGGTGTGCATGCGTGAAGAAGACACCTGGGGAGAGATGAGAAGGTGTGGGATCGTTAAGATGGAACATACAGCTGCTGTCGCCTCTCCAGGTGCTTGTCGTAGTTTACGAAGTCATCCCGTCGCTGCTTCAGCGTCCGGGGATCTATACCCGTATTCTGACCTGCTTCCGGTGGGTAAGGAAGGCCGATAGGTCGACCGAGCGGCGTCGGTGTAAACTCTTCCACGCGCTTGCCATAGGACCTTGGGGCATCGACGAGTGGAGAGGGTGCAATGAACCCAGGCGGGTGCGGTGCGGTTTTTGGAGTGGTTGCATCAGCCGCGGGCTTATCTATACCCTTGGGCGTGTGCCCAGCCAGAAGGCGGTAGGATGTGCTGAAGTCGCGAGATTGACATAACCGGCAAAGCAATCTTGATCGCCGCGTGAGCAGCGACATGGTAATTGTGTTTCACTTGCGAAGCTTTGCGCAACATGTGGTTGCCAAAATGCGGCGATTTGGAGATGCATTATCAGATGTCAGCTAAGATAAGATAAGTAGGTTATCCTAGGTACTACTACCCCAAGCGCTTGACCCTCCCAACCTTACTGAGGTACATATACCTATACCGAGCTGCTGTAGGGACACGACATGGGCTGCCGCACAGCTACGTATCTACCGCGTAGAGAACGGGCTGTTATCGCTTATCGATAAATGCATGCTTATCCGCCCAGAAACGAAACTCGACTGGTGAATACTATGACGTAAGCATGCATATTGTAGATTCGGTACCTGAGGTATCCCGCTGCAGCTTTTGGTGGGCAAGTTCATAGACTCAACGTACAAGTACATATCCTTTCATGGGGAGCTGATAATAAGTGCACTAGGAGGTAGAGTGAAATCGGAGATTACTTAGCAACTATCTGTTGGGACCAGGAATACCGTTGTCCCCGCAGCTACGGCACGGCCACCGTCGGCTTCCCCAGATTGCGGCTATAAGCGGGCGAATGTGGGGGAAGGAGGCCAGCAGCTGTCATTTCTTCCTTCACCTCCCGCGCTTCTAGAGAAGTAATTGACCGTGTCCTCTTGCGTTTTTAGATCCTAAGGACCTATTCTAATTTCTATTATTTGGTAGCAGAACTTACCATGTTTTTACAACGCGGTTCTCGAGCTTTGCGCCGCCAATGGCGAACTTGCCGAGACATGGCTCGAATGGCGGATCCCCAGATGCGAGGGGCGTATTGCGCCGCTATTGCTAAGGACTTCCACTCGACGAGGAGGACGCAGGCCATCAAGCCTGTCCTTTTGGCTGATATCGGCGAAGGTACCATAGTTTCCCCTGTGATATAACTGTCAAAGTACTCAAGATCTCACCTAGGTATCGTGGAATGCGAAATCATACAATGGTTTGTCGAACCTGAAGCCAGAGTCGAAGAGTTCTCACCGTTGTGCGAAGTCCAGAGCGACAAAGCCTCCGTCGAGATAACGAGTCGGTTCGCAGGTGTCGTCAAGAAGCTATATTATGATGCGGGAGAAATGGCTAAAGTCGGCAAGCCGTTTGTGGATATCGATATACTGGGCGATGCTAAGAAAGAAGACTTGGAGGCCTTGACCGCACCGGTGCCCTCAACCGATGGTATCTCAGAGCCGTCGAATAAAGATTCTCTCAAACGGGTGTCTGGGACGCAGGAGTATCCACAGACCTCAGAAAGCATGCCGCAATCCGAAAACAGTGTGTCCCAGTCCTTAACTCGGGATAAAAACATATATAAATCATTGGCGACTCCTGCGGTGCGCCATCTATGCAAAGAGTTAAATGTCCAGATTACTGACGTCGTTGGGACGGGGAAAAGTGGCAGAGTGCTGAAAGAAGACATATATAAGTTCGTTGAAGCTCGCGATGCTGGCAACAAGGCTGCGCAACCCACGAAGACTACCTCCGAAGCACCGTCTACCCCATTAACCACCACCGAGAGACAGATGGAGACCGCTGTCGCTCTAACTAATACCCAACAACAAATGTTCAAAACGATGACCCGGTCTCTGAGCATACCGCACTTCCTATATGCCGACGAGGTTGACTTTTCCCAGCTCTACGAATTGAGGCAGCGGTTGAACAAGATATTATTACAGTCAGCTAAAGAAGGAGAGATATCAAAACTGTCTTATTTGCCCTTCATTATCAAAGCGGTATCGCTTGCCCTTGCCAAATACCCGATATTGAACGCACGGGTAGACAACGATCCCGAAACGTCTAAGCCGGCGCTAGTCTACCGCAGTCAGCATAATATTGGTGTGGCGATGGATACACCTATAGGCCTACTTGTACCGGTTATCAAGAACGTGGGGGCTAAGAATGTATTATCAATTGCAAGCGAGTTGGCAGGCCTGCAGTCTAGAGCGGCAGCTGGGACGCTGTCGGTGCAAGACCTAACTGGAGGAACGATCACAGTATCGAATATCGGCAATATAGGAGGAACATACCTGTCACCGGTCATTGTTGAGAAGGAGGTAGCAATACTGGGTATTGGGCGCATGCGCACAGTTCCTGCATTCGGTAAAGACGATGAAGTGATCAAGAAGCAGGTGTGCAACTTCAGTTGGAGCGCAGATCATCGTGTTGTCGATGGAGCGACTATGGCCCGGGCAGCCGAAGTCGTTAGGCAAATTGTGGAGGAGCCTGCAGCATATATCCTGCATCTGCGGTGAGCAGAAAAGGGTCGTCAATACACCGCCTCCCCGCTCTCTGGTTCTCATTCTCGGCCGATAAAAACCGTGAGCTGTGAGCTGCACACTATGTCACCCATACTGAGTAAAGGATTTGAGGATTTGCAGATTGCTCACCACATAAACATGGTCCGATGAGGGGAGACGCTGGCCAGAGGCTGGCCATGCTCGGCCATGGTAGCTTTACCAGAAAGAGAAAGTAAAAGTGGACCAAGGCTGGGATAAGCAACTACTTCGTAGGAGTGTAAGTGGGATTTTGGGATTTACTGGGATTTGGCCACCGGCTTCCTCCAGGCGACCTACATGTGCTGTAGCATCTGACCTCGGTGATGTAGTGTACGGCTGTGCGAATCTAGGCCAAGAGGTAGAACTACCAGTAGGAATTCAACGCGGTCCTTGGTACTCTAGTCGTGCCTCGTGCAGTCCTTGACTTAGCTACGGTACCTGACCTAGGTACTGTAGCATCTACTCAGCCTGCTTTGCCTGCCTGGACCGAATCATGCCTGGCCGCGGAACCGACAACCGGGATCCGAGAGTAGCAGTCACATTCCCGTCGCATGGACTGTAAGAGTGCCGTGTAGGGCAGACAATAGAAACATGCATGGTGCTCGATTTGGCGACCTGAGGTAAGGGAAAAGAAAGATGGCCACCGGATTCCTCCTCATGCATAGTATACACACATGCTAGAGAATACCATAGCAGATCCGACAGGTATATAAACGTTGAAGTATAGTTAGTAGTAAGCAATGCAACGTGGAAATGTCTACGCCACATACAAGGTGACGGGATGCGAGGGTTTGATTCGCTGAAGTTCCTCCGGGAAAGTCCAGGCATGTGTCTCACATACATCCAACGAACTTCAAGGTCCTATTGCGAATATATGTAGGTGACTGTACGTAAGCTTGAGTATCTATCTTTGATGCAAGGGTAGAGAAAGTCTGCCCACTTATCCTCCGAAGGTGAGGAAAAGCAAAAGGTGGTATTTGATCTCTCTATCCAAGACTAGTAGTGTGACAGAACAAGTTTGCATATTCATGCAGTACTGTGGCTGCCTCGGGTGAATCCCGGGACCAGTGTAATATCAATGATACGCAAACAAACCTTGCTGAACTCCTTTCTTTCTCTCACTTGATTCGAGTCTCGTGACGAACTCGTCATGGCAAGTGAAAGGTAACAGCTACCCTATCCAAAGACCACAAACCTCCCTGATGTCAACGCCAACGCACCTGGATTTCAGGGGAAAAAAAAAGCAACAGTAAAACACTTGGTCCGTTTTCTCAAGTGGCGGAATCTCAGCCGCTGCTTGCCCCCAACGGGCACTGATCCCAGTTTGCCGTGAGAATGCGTGCGTACATGCATACTACCTAATAATGCCGCCGTTTCTACTTAAACGGTCTCGCGCATCTTATTTGACGCCTGGCTCAGTGCTGCACTAAGCACCTCGGACATGGTACCGCTCACGTCGATGCTGATCACATCCGTCTCCTCCGCCGTTGGTGGCTCTAGTATCTCGAATTGGCTCCGCACCATGTTCGCACCCATGTAGTGTCCCTGTCGCAGCCCAACACGCTCAAGAAGCAGGGCTTCTGGTGCGTGGAGGTAGATGAAATGAAGCTGTACATCATGCGTGAAGTATGGCGCCACTCTGATAACGTCCCTGTACTTCCGCTTCAGCGCCGAGCAGGTTAGGACCACGCCTTCAGCTCCCGATGTCAGTTGTCTGAGCGATTCCTCGCGCAAGAGTGTAAGCCAGTCCCACCGGTCAGCGTCTGTCAACGGTATTCCATTGGCCATTTTATCAATATTTGCTTTCGGATGATACTATGAGTATGATCAGATCAGCATTAAACAATTCCTCGAAGCAGCCGAGACTAAACCTACCGCATCACCCTCGAGATATGGCAAATTTAAAGACTCGGATAAGTGTCTAGCAACAGTTGTCTTGCCGCACCCAGCTGGGCCAGTGACAAGCCAGATGTGGTGCACGCGTGGTGCATGCTGGCCACTGACACTTGCAATGGTGTTATTCGACGTGACTGGGGTATTTTTGGTATCAATGGGCTGTGGATTGGGCCCAAGAGGGTCCATGGTAGATGACATAAGGTTGACTACTGGAATTTCCCCAGCAATTGGGACCGAGGAGTTGTATGTTAACATTAGCTGCTGAGGCTTTTGGTACTTGTATTTTCATGAACTGATGAACTAGGATATAAAGCCTGAGATTGAACTCGTTCCTTTGTTCGGTTATTTGTTGTTTGTTTCAACGTAGCATCTAAGTTGCGAAGACTAGGGTTGTGATTCAAAACCGGTTGACATGAGGAAAAGTTATCAAGAAAGGTTGACAATAAACAGGAAGTGAATAAAAGATAGAAGTTAGTGGACAATGCTAGTGAGGGTGTAGTTATTTTATAAGAGCAGGAGAGGATGAGTAAGGAGGCCAGGTCTAGATTAGGAAATGGGACTTTTCTCAAGACAAGAATAGGCCCCTATTCAGTCAGAATCACCACCGGCAAGTGAACCGGACCTCTCACCGCATTCAAGACGGACAAGGCCCAGCCTGGTTGAGTGACCTTAGCCACAGCACAGGTGCAGAATTGCGCGGAGACGGCCCAGAAGACGCTAGAGACCAAAAAACCGACCCGTCAGGAATGTCAAACAAGGCAATTCTGGAGCATTCGAGCCAATCAGCCGCCTCGAGACGCTGTGCAGTGCAGAACTCGGCTTGGGGTCTAGTGTAAGTCAGATAGTTTCACTCTTTTGTACTTCCCGTGTACATATAAGTAGCATTTGCCGAGCTGAGTTCACTCACGCATGTAGCGAAGTTGCGATGCGCAGTTACCGAATACTGCGTTGCTGACAGAAGTATTAGGGAAGCTTGTTATGTAGGCAATATAAAAATTCCATTGGCACTGGCGTTGTGTAACAGCGTGTATCGGTCAGAGTATGGTCCGTGTGCCCTGACTTGACTTGAGGTGTAGTACGTCTTATATCATTCGTGACTCCCTTTTCAACATTTTCTGACCTACAGGAAGAACTGCGCCCTATCCGCTGTTCCGGCATGCCCTTTTGGCCCACAAATCCAATCAGATGGGTATCCGTCATCAGACAGGGTAGATATGGGGAGCCATATCGTTGGCGGAAAAAGCTTTTATGGAGAAGCTTCTTTTCCCCGGCGTATTTGCCGTGAAGGAAGCCTTTCCTATTAGGCGAGACGGCAAGCACCAAGTTTCGCCTGCGCAGCGGAAGTTAAGCTTGTTACTGGAGGGTTACCTGGGCCAAGCGCCTGAATGCAACCCGAGTTAAAGAGACTAATCGAAACGCAGGGAAATGAGTATAGGATTGGGGGACATAAACTTATCCAATGCAGCAAAAAAAGTCGGGATTACGTGGGGGGCAAAGACTTTGCGGAGGTCAAAATCGGCGAAATGCTTTACATACGCATACTCTGAGAAGTATGGAGTTCACCAACGTGGGGGTCGAGGGGGTGTATGAGTTCTCGTATGAGGTCAAAGACTCCATTAGGCTTCCACGGGCTATTAAATTGTGGAGGGCACATGGCTCTTAGCCCGTAAACTAGCCATCTAGTATCTTGGCTATGCGTATGCGTTCCCAAGCTTCAGTGTGCTGCAAGTGGTACTATTAGGATGTGTACAGTAGATGACTACAGAAATAGTCTAGGTAGGTATAGTTAGAAATACTTACCACCCCGGTATTCTGTTGATAGGTAGGGTTTCCATGGCAAAGTATGAAGACCAGAGAAACAAAATAATGGTGTTGCCCAGGAGCCTTTCTGTGCACCTATTCAGTCCGCCCCCTTCTATTCCGTTTCGTTGGCCACTAAAGTCTGCTATAGCTTTCTTCTTACACACGGATGGAGGCGGATCATGGAGTGAGAAGGCGTGCATGCTGCCTCTTTCAAGGAGCTGACCTCGAGTACCTAGTATATGTCGTATCGGTCCGGTGCACTTCTGTTGCATCGCAGCATAAATATCGAATTCTCTTATTAGTTGTCTGGAGGTTATAGCACGGCAGACCCCAACGGGAAATTTTGATGTTACCTGGAGCTTATTGGCCATTCACAATGGAATGCAAGCTGATCTTGTGCCCATCTGCACCCCATGTACAAGAATTCTCCCGGGGATGTGGACCCCTCCTTTTCCGGTTCATACGGGCTCACAAGGGGTTGTTGTATACCGGCCGTCTGCAGTCCGGTAGGCCGAAGAGACTAGTAGAGTAAAAACACCCATCGACGGCTCTTGTGACCCATTTACGACCCAACGACTGGGCGAGCATGACGCGAGATGGTCATCTGTTTATACGTTGCAAAGTCAGTCAATGCCCTGCGATTCCTAGCACGATGGGCTCATTAGGCCCGTGGCTGCGTGCCGCCTTTGTCCCACAATGACGCATCATCACTCAAGGGTCATCGTACTTTCTGCCTGTACGCAACCATCGATGCTGGCTTATCTAGATTACGGGATATTCTGTAGACATCGGTGGGTATGCTCACGTGGTCCGATCGCTTTTAGTGGAGGTGATAACAGTCAAGCCTTGCTTGTGTGCCAGATGTTCATGTGGCCTCGTACGGAACGTGGTACCTGGGCTTGTTGCCATCGATATCGCATCTTGCCCTGGTTACTGCTCCAATTATTTTTAGCTCACAGGAATGCTCCCCTAGTATTCTCCGAATCACTATCCCTGATTGCAGCATGACGTAAAGTGAAAGGTGTCGGCTTTCATGATGTGCCGAGAATGGCTCACGCTACCTAAAGCGAATTGATATCGTATACATGCCATTGATGTATCGGCTGGTTACCAGCATCCTTGTTGGGCTGCAATAGACTGGGTGGCGGTAAGATGAAACGGGAAGAGTGAATGGGATGAGTGTGATCTGGTTAGGCGTCAACTCAATAGCGGCTTCTCGGAACTTACCGAGAAAGCTTCATCGTCGCCAGGTAAAAGGACGTTGCCTCATACTGACGCAAACTGAAAGAAAGATGCTAGGCTATAACTCGGGGATTATCAGCCAGCACTCGTTAGTGAGCTCGTCAATCCCACGGACTCGGTAGTTCCAGATAGAACCTTACCGCGATGGATGACTTGGCAGTGTTGACACCAGCCTCTGATCCGGTAGTCTAGATAAGTATACATGAGCGAGATTGGACGACCTCAGACTCCTCGACTGGCATCGCCTGGCTAATCATGACGCAGTGAGGTTTATAAGAAGCCTGGCTACCGGTGTTGGCGAGGATGCGGCAGGGAGCGGATGGGAGCGGCAAGGGGAGGGGGTGAGCAGCGACGATCACGAGATGAACTCCAAATTTTCTAGAAGAAATCGGTTGGCAACAGATACCTCTACAATGTGCTACCTACATATGTACATATGTAGGTACTTGTACATAGATACATAGATACATTGGCCACATGTCATATCACGTACGGTGCACATGGCCATGATAGGTACCTGGTTAGGTAGCGCGCATACGCATACTACACTGCACTGGCCTCTGGGTTGGGTTCCAAGGTTGAGCTGGACAGATGGAACGACGGAACCGAATACAATACCTACAGCGCATGAAAGACTAGATACTGTCAGATGCACAGTACCAGTCCTACCTACGCATTTGAAGCAAGGGCTAAAACCTGGGGCAGGCAGACAAGCCCTATTAGTGGTTAAATGCTGTCCTACCAATCTATGGTACTGTTGTACCTGAGGTAGGGAATTCAGTTTCCTTTATCCATCAATGAGATAGATACCTAGTTTATAAAAAAGGGATCATGTATCGATCATTATTTATAAACCTACATACGTCTACCACAGGCATAGAATAGAGTACCTACCTATGTACTGTAGGGAGATACTGCTATATGTATGTAGTATAGATAGGTATCCCATAAGTACATACTGTCTACCTATGCAGGGCTTCTGCATAGCATTCATAGGGCACGTACCTACTATGTATATAGTACCTACCTAGGTAGGCAGGTGGAGAAAACATGTAGATATAGGCATACCTGCTCACTACGTCTGTCTCCCTCGAATTCTCTGCGAGCACTGGAGTACCTACTAGGTAGACACTAAACTTGCATTCCCAAGGTCTACCTAGTACTGAAGCTATCCCCCGAGGCAAAATATCTGAGGTAGTCAACATCAGGCGGAAAGCTTGCGTCGGCCCTAAATGAGACCCCTCTCCTGTCTGCCCATTGCTTCGAGACTGGGAATCTCCAAACCACGACACTTCGTTGCACTTAGCAGCATACGCCTTGTCTTCCACAAGCCAGCATATTCAAAGGTTTCCGGCTTTCCGCGGTTTCACCACACCACCACCGCTACTATGGATGCTCATGATTTGAAGCACTACCTGGCTGATGCCCCCCCTAGCGTTGTAAGACTGGAGGTCGAGAAGCATTTTGAGCCCCTGGGCGACAAGCAGAAACGTTATGCCCATTTCATCAGCAGGTTAATCGGCCCTGTGTTCCGACTTCATGTCACATCGAGTATCGCTAACCTCCGCTGAATGCAGAGCTTCCTTCCAGGGCACTAGGGTAATTTTGAGGCAGGTGTCGCCCGAATCGGAGCCAATAGTATGTTGGGCTTAATTCAAAATACCACTGTTTATGTACATGGCTATGTGTGCGTGTTGACTGTGGCTTAGTTCGACTTCATTCTCGCCTTGTATCACTCATCAGGTGGGGACTGGAAGAGCCTCCAGTCCAAGGCCGGTATTTCGGATGTTGACTTGGATCACTTTTTCAGCTATGCCGCCCAATTCCTCGGAAACAGTGGCAATTACAAGAGCTTTGGAGATGCAAAGTTCATTCCAAGATGCCAGGAGTCTGTATTTGCCGCGCTTGCTACAACCTCCCCCGAGGCACTGAACTTCTACAAGGCCACCTCCGGCGCCATCTTCTCTGCCGACAAGCCTGGTCTTCTGCATCTAGGATATCCTGACCAAGGTCACATGACAACGTACTATCCAAATTCCCCTGATATCACACAACCCGAAATCGAGGCTGTCTCAAAGTGGATGGAACAAAGGAAACTCCTCCCAGAGAACACCCGCCTAGTCAAGTCACAGGGAAACACATTTGAGATACTAGTTGCGTCGGCCGACACTGCTATTCCTAGCGAAGGGGGCGATGCTGGGAAAGAAACTGAGTTCAAGATCGATGACGGCATTTTAGCTGGAAAAACACTGAAACTGGTTTATGGAGATTATTCCCATGAGATGACTGCTATCGCCGCTCACACAAAGAGAGCAGCAGAAAACGGAGACAATGAAAACCAACGGAAGATGTATGAGGCATACACAAAATCTTTCAAGGAAGGTTCACTTCTTGCCTACAAAGACAGCCAGCGTTTCTGGATCCGCGACCAAAAACCATCTATTGAATCTTCAGGTATGTATTGAACTCTGCTATATCGGTTATAAGATTTGGTATTGGTGGAAAGATCGATTATCTTTCAACGCTAACGATTGCTACAGTATGTGAACTGTTGATCGCGAAATGCGATATAATTCTAGAGACTATGGAATAATGAATTGGACTAACTAACCCATTTTCATATGACAGATTGGATTTATTGAGACTTAGGTATGTGCAAAGACCTGACACGCCGGTTGCGAGATGCTGTGTTGGTAGAAAAATCCAACTGTCTGTCCAAGCTAACTCTTAGTTCAGTAGGTGAAATTCTCACCCATGAACCAGGTTACCATAGTCTGTGTAATTCTCAAGGCGTGTGTAACAAGATGATATACTAATGTGTGCTTCCTGTGCTAGTCGAGACCCGGCCGGCATCAGAGGCGAATGGGAGGGATTTGCTGCCGTCGTAAATGTTGAACGCACGCGAGCATTTGGAGCTCTCGTTGATGCTGCTCCATCTCTGATTCCTCTTCTGCCTTGGGGCAAGGATTTTGAGAAGGACAAGTTTTTGTCTCCCGATTTCACTTCGTTGGAAGTGCTCTCTTTCGCTGGTTCGGGAATTCCTGCGGGTATTAATTTACCCAATTACGACGACATTCGGCAAACAGAAGGGTTTAAAAACGTGTCACTCGGCAACGTACTGAGTGCGAAGGCTCCAAACGAGAAGATACCCTTCATTGCTGAGGAAGATCTCGAGATATACCAAAAATACCGCGATGGCGCTTTTGAGGTCCAAGTCGGCCTTCACGAACTAACAGGCCACGGTGTAAGCTTTCCCCTTCTTCTCCACCCTGTTCTCGCCTATTGTGGAGGCCACAGTGTTCTATTGAGGCGATGTGTGTGTCTTGAAAGCATACGAAACTTCTTACACCAGCTCCCATTATACCTGAAAAGAGTGACCACTGACTCTGACGAACCGTAGTGTGGGAAATTACTCCAAGAAACTTCACCGGGAGTTTTCAACTTTGATCAAGCAAATCCGCCCATCTCCCCACTGACACAAAAACCCGTTACTACATGGTATAAGCCTGGTCAGACTTGGGGTTCGGTCTTCGGAAGTCTAGCAGGTGCATATGAAGGTAGGTACGACGGTGGCAAAATTTGCCTGTTTTTTCCTTACAAAGAAAGTTGCTAACTTTCGTAATACGTAGAATGCCGTGCTGAACTAGTTGCGATGTTCCTCAGCTGCGAGTTTCCCGTTCTTAAGATATTCGGTTTTGGAGATGGGTCCTCCAACATTAACGGCGAAGCAGGTGACGTGCTCTATGCTTCATATCTTAGGGTACGTATCAATACCCTCTGTGCCAGCTTTAAGACCTAGTATTGATAGAAAGGTCTATTGTTTTCCAAAGCTAACTATTGCCGCAGTATGTGAATCTTTGATCTCAACACGCCACTACTATAATTGTATAATTCTAGAAAGTATTTAGTAAGGACCCGGGCTAATACGTTTTGATATGACAGTATGGCACGGGCTGGTCTATTGGCATTGGAGATGTTTGACCCAAAAAGCAGGAAATGGGGCCAGCCACATTCCCAGGCACGATTCAGTATCCTGCAGTGCTTTTTACAGGCAGGTGATGACTTCTGCAAGCTTGAGTACCAAGGAGACAGCTTAAAGGATGCCGTCATCAAGCTTGACCGATCTAAAATTACCACAGTTGGTCGCAAGGCTGTTGGCGAATATTTACAGAAGCTGCACATCTATAAGTCAACGGCCGATGTTGAGGCTGGCACAAGGTTCTTCACCAAAATGACAGATGTTGACCCTGAGTTTTGGGGCAAAAAGGTACGGGATGAAGTCCTCGCAAACAAACAGCCCCGGAAAGTGTTTGTTCAGGCCAATACATTCCTTGACGAGGCTACAGGCAAGGTTGCCTTAAAACACTACGACGCTACGCCCCAAGGCATGATCCAGAGTTGGGCTGAACGTCAAGTTTGACTGCAAGCCCAGTCATGCCAAACGAGGAGCTTGTCATAAATGTTGATTGGGATTTGAGCCATATACCTTTACTTCTATCCCAATATATTTACGGCCAACTGAACAAATGATAAGATAGGAGAAACGTGACAGACAGTAACATCTGATACTGGAAGAGCCAAAGGAGCATTGATTATTAGGTAACCTCTAGCTACCTTAAAAATCTAACTAGATGAATCAAGTGATCTGAGGCTGTGTATGCACATTCTCTAAAGCTTAATAGCATATAGGTACTCGCCGCGACCTTTCGCTCTTCATGCAAGCCTGATTCCCCACAGTAACACCGTAATCAAGTAAAACGACCGTGATGCCTTTGTAGTCCTTTTTTATTGACTAAAAACCTCAATTACAGACGCCAGAATCAATGTGACCGATGCCTCAACGTCCAGATGCAATTGGCAGCCCAGTTCCCGCGATTCGCCATCCGCAATCTGTGAGTTTTCCCTTCTAAAGCATCATCATAACCGATCGAGAAAAGCCCATTCCGTCGTTAGGTTGATTTACCACTTCATCTCGTGGGGCTTGTCGCCCTTGCGAAGGCTAAAAGAGCTAGCGAGGTAGCTAGCAAGCTGGTCTACTTTCTTAATGTTGGCAATCAAGGCCTTATCGATGGTCTTCTGGTCCGCCGCTCGGCTACTGCTGATTTCCTTCTTCTGTAAAAGCCATGGTCGTTAGTTTTAGTCCCCCAGATGATTCGTAGCAATTCATATATCCATACCTGTGGCTGCTCTCCCTGCTTGAAGAATGCCTCTTCACTAGCCTTATCCTTGGCAGCATCGCGAGCGAAGTATTTGGGTTCTGAGACCTCATCGATCTTGGCCTGGTCTACACCGGCAAGGTCGATCTTCTGTGAGGTGGCGATGACATATCGAGAGTTGACGCGTCTCAGAGGGACACCGTTGATCTTGAAGGGGCCAGTAACAAGCAGAACACCCTGGTCGAGCGTCTTGAGAAGCACGACACGCTTGCCGCGGAACCGCCCAGCTAGGAGGATCAAAACGGTACCGGGGGTAAGAGAGTCGCGGGGAGCCCAGGGGCGAAGGGTCTTGCGAACCTGTAGCGAAATCCTGTCAGCTCTCTCTTCCTGCACTTTAATGCTTAAAGACATCCGCTTCGCTTGCTGCCATCACACCCAGTTCGATATATGGAGTTTTTGTCATTGCCCATGCTATACTCCCAAACATAACCCATATATATGGACCAAGAATGTGCAGACAAGGCGTTTTCGCGCAATTTCCAAATACTAGCTCGGCGTGGTATGAATGCATGATTGATCGAGTCGGCGCACACTCACCTTCTTGGGCTTGGGCTCATCCGTGGCAGGGTACCATTTCTGGACCTTCTGGGAAGGATGAGGGACCTCCCGGGTCGACTTTCCGAACTTCTTCTGTGTGCTCGGCTGCGACATCGTGACGTTGGTCGGGAGTGGTTGGTGGTGGAAGGGAATTGGCGGGCTGTTGGTGATGTCGAGTTAGTCAATCAAAATTCCCGTTGCGCAAAAATGGAAGATGGTTTTTGGTGGGTTTACCGAGCCCTGTGGGTGCCACATAATGCTGGGCGTTATCTCTGTGGCTGATCCATATCTCGATGGCTCAGCCACATCTGTACAAGGGGAGGTAGGTACCTCCACCATGAGCACAAGTGGGTACCTAGGTACAGAGGTACATCAAGGCTCCCATCATGCCCCACTAATGACACAGCTCCGATAGTGAAGTGGGAAGCTGCGGACTGACTAGCCTTGGATACCTCTTGCCTGCCTACTGTGCTTCGTACCTACTAACCTACCCGACTTGTTTACGTAGCGCCTTCCCGCATTACTGACGAAGCTCACCTGCAGCCTTGCAACGCAAAAAAAATAAAAAACACCGTGACTTGGGGAGGGGTCTTGTCATCTCATTCATAACTCGGGTTCTACTTGGGAAAAAAAAACAACCATTCCAACCGTCCGTATAGCTAAGTGACCCAGCAGCATCGCTTCTTTGGGTCTCACTCACAAAGATGGCCTCAACATCGATAACGCCACTCATCAGCTTCAAGGCGGGCAAATGTGATCTTGACGTCTGTCGACCCTACAAGGCATTCTGTACACGCTAGGCGCCCATGCTGATGATGAATTAGACTTCTGCAAAGCCGTATAAAACCACGCCTTTACCGGAACCTGGCTTCATATACCTGTATCTTGAAGATGGTACTTACTCAGCAGTCCCATATACCTGGGTAATGCTAATACCACACTAGATCTTATTCACTTCTGCTGGCGGGAGCGGAACGCCCCTCTACACGAGCCCGAGATAGACCTCGTCATGGTTCCAGCAGATGGCCACTTTGTTCCCTACGAGGCGCCTAGCGGGCGTCGACCCTATACGAACGGCCGAATCTTTGTTCTCAAATTCCTTTCGTCATCAACGCGCTATCTTTTCTGGCTACAGTCAAAACCCCAAGGCACTCGAGGCAGCCAAGACCCGAGCTATCTGAGCCCTCGAGATCGGAAAATCGGCGAGATCGTTGATGCTATGCTACAAGGCGAGGAGGTTGATGTTGTCGCAGAGCTACGTCAGATTAGGGAAGATGGGCGTGGTGATGATGATGATGATACGGCTATGGAAGACTCACAAGCCCACGGAAGCTCAAATGAACCCCACGGCGGTAGTGGGGGTGCCGGAGCCGATGCTACGGGTGGTGATGTACGAGAAGAAGGCGAAGATGCTCGGGAAGGTGGAGCGGATGGAGCCAGAGCGTAGGTCATTATCCATTAACAATATCATGTCATATCGGGAAAGGGGGGCGCCGGCGCACAAGACCGCGTAGTATTCTTTTGCAGAAAGAGAATCGAGAGGTGAGCATGTCATTGGTGACTGCCCTCTAAACTGCTGTATACTATTAGATGATTCTCGATGGAATGAGAACTCGACAATTTCTCTCATTGCTGCATACATACACATGCCTCCCAGAACCACTACGCTAACACGACGTTAGTGCTGCCTCTGGGGTTCCTGATGCCGCCACGGCCGTTAGGAATTTCCTGGATTCATTGAAAGGAGGCGGCCGTGCATCAGTAAATCAGGGAGAGGGTAAGCTTTATCCTCTTTTGTCGGACCTTCTCACGCCACCTACAACTGTACCCATGGCACGAACGGCAACGGAACAACGAATAGACACACTTCTAGGTTTTCTTCCACCTGCAGTACTCGTACTTTCGCAGCAGAGCGACCATGGAGATAGTACTGCCGAACCAACTGCGGGTGCAGTCGAAGCTGCCAAGGCTGCCATGAGCCTCGGTCAGAAGAAGGCGCTGGTCGAGAAAGTGCTAAGAAGCCCTCAATTCCATCAAAGCTTAACTAGCCTTACAATGGCCCTCCGAGACGGCGGTTTGCCCACCGTGGCTGATGCACTTTCGATCAAGGTCGAGAACGGTGGTTACATGAGAGGAAGTCAGATGCCTTTGGGAGGTGGGGACGCCGTCGAGGCTTTCGTTGAGGGTGTTAAAAAGACGGTACAAGGAAAAAAGTAGATAGCGATGTTATTAGTGTATGATTATGATTAAAATGCAGTTGACAGTATCTCCGAGTCGTGATTCTATTGATTCGAGCTAAGCCGTGTCTACTAGGGAAACATTGGAGCTGGTAAAGTACCCGAGGTTGCTAGCTGACACTTGCGGAAAGATTGCATGCGCTATGGTCACTGCTTTTGCAGCTCATTCCTATACCTCATGTCTATCTGATGTTTATTATGCGTCCATATGTGCTGTCATAAATGCATGGACATTAGGAGATGCTATAAGTCTCAGCCAATACGAGACTCGAGGCAATTTGTAAGTGATGTGGTGAACAAATTTCATTCGTGAATGTAACAAAAATTAACACCCGCAAGTTTCTCAGTGTTATTAAACGAATTGACTCGAGAGAAAGAATGATACACCACGCCTTGTTTCCAAAGATGGATATGTTCCCAGTCCGTTTTACCCCCCCTCCGCCCTCCTTTAAGCCGATAGGAAACATAGTACCCCTGACTCCCTGCTATAATGCTAGGATGCAAACCCCCCCCTCAAGAAGAAAAAAAAAAGAAAGGATGAATATTCAGTATCCGGCAAGAGGTAAGGCAAGAATCATGCGAAACCGAGTAGTACCCTGTAGAGGTAACGGCCCTTTGAGAACTAATCAATACCATGGTAACTTCCGTCTCCACATCTCATCTTCCTCTGCTAGCCTTGCGCGCCGCGCGTTTTCCATGAGCTCGTCTTCGGTTAATAGGCGAATAGGGGTTTCGCAACCACGTAATCCAATGAAGCGGCCAATCTTGCGGCGTTTCTCTTCAAGCGGCATGTCTGAAGACCACTATGAGAAAGACAACATTAGTATGAGGTACTCCCTCTTTCATTAGTTAGTGTGTTTAGAGGCTAGTTGTAGTAAGGAAAGGAATGGGTTATGACGAAGGGGAGAAACAAGTAAGAGAACTGGGGCGAGAAGAGCTTACGTTTATGGGCGACGGATACTGGGAGGTATATTGACAAGGTGTCCGCTGGTGGTAGAAGTGGGCGAGCTCTTCCAGCTGCGAGTCCGTCAAGAGCCAAAAGTTCAACAGTGTCCCTGGGAATGCCGGGTGGACTTCGCCTGTCGTGAGCTGAACCAGTGGTGCAAGAGGTAGGGCCACTACAGTTCGTTGGAGTTAGTAATCACTCTATTAAGTGAGATAGGATCAGCTTTCAGGAGTCATGTGTACTTCCGAGACATTCTTGTAGTGCTAACAGGCAATTATGACCTCCATGGGCGTCTAGAATACGAAGGAAATGACTTTAGGAGTGGCATACTTTGCTGCAATTTCTGCTTGAAGGCTGCGTTATTGGCTGCGCGCCGCTCGCCTAGCATAGCGAGTTGGTTACGAGTTTTATCTTCCATTCTAGCTTCTCGTGAGTCCTTTTGCTGTAGGTGGAAATGAGATTGGGCCGGAGTTCCTTTTGGAAGTTTTCCTTGGATGCACTCTATGTTGCCGTTGGTGGTTTCCGTTCCTTGCCTTTGCTCCCCTTAAAGTCTTGATACGAGTCGAAATAATCGGCCGGAGAAGTGAAAATGACAGAAGTTTAACGGGAAAGCGGGTTTATGTTTGCTTTTGGGAGTCGAGCCGCCAGCAGCTACAGATAAAACGAAGGGAATCAACACAAGAAAATGAGAAAAAGGAAAAACTGTAAAACAGATATGTTTATCTTATGAGAATGAGAAAATGAGCACTTGGGTCTATTATAAGCTACAGCTGCTGGGTTATGAGACGAGGCAAGCGAAACCTTGAACAAGCTCGAAAATAGTGGGCGGTTGCGCTGACCTTCTTGTACCTGCCAGGTTTGTGGCGGGTTTCTTTGTTGGGTGGCACGGGAAAGAAATGGCTGTTAGGACATCTTGAGCACGCTTTGTCACTTCTCGGTTTTCTTCTAGCGTTATGAGCTTTTGTCTTGGACACAGACCTTCTTTCATGCCTGAGAAATATGATAGAAAGACTGAGAGACACGCGTGAGAAGGAACTTTGGATTGGAATCAACGGATTAGGAAGAGTTATTACGGCCTGTCTCGACCTCAACCCAAATAATGTGTCGATGACACCTTGAGCGAAAACAATAGACTGCATCTATGACTGTCTAATCACCTTTATGGACCGGTTTGATTCCTTGTATGAGGTGCTGTCTCGACAGGCTGAAGAGTGTCACCTGCGTGCCAACTTCCTGGGTTAAAGCCACGCTTCGCCGCACAGAGTTGGTTTCTTTCCAATCCTATTACATGTAATGAGGATCAAAAGAAGACTGTTAAACATACAGTGCCTTCTTTGTTCAAAGACCTTTCCAAGCGAGTTTGGCCACGTGGTCGGCCTTTTTTCTACTTTGCTTGACGAATCCCATGGCCTTTAATTCGGCCAGTGCACGATAGAACAAGAGAAGCGCAGTTTGCTCATCTAGCCCCTCTTCAGTATCCTCGCCCACAACTGCATAATAGGCTGACCAAAGGTCGGCAGCATTGACAAGCGAACCAGTCTCGAGATACAACTGATACAGTATCGCAGTTGTCGGCAGAGTACAAGTAATCTGGTTCATGCTAGTCTTGCAACAAGAGCAGCCTAGATAGTCATGCGGCCGTGATAATGCTCGTTCAAGCACATTTCTTGGTCGGGGGATGAAGACGTCTTTATAGGGAGCTTTGGAGTCGTAAAGCCAGACTTCATTGAAAGGTATGTCAGGCGCTCCGTCAAGACGCAACGTAGCCTCTAGGTACTCGAGCAGGCGGTGGATGAGGTCGGTATAAGATTTATCGTGGTCTGTAAGAGTCGCCGTATCTTGACTAAGCTGCACCTTCTGAGCTACAACAGTGGTGCGTAAAATCTTGCCCTGGCGGCTGTATCGGCTGCGGAGAACGTGCCCCTTCTCACTAGCGTCGATCCGCAACTGTTTAATGCCGGCGAGAATCTCGGATAGCAGAGCAAAGTTCGCTGGTGTATCATCTATCCAGGGATTCAGGCCAAGACTTTCATCGCCGTGCTGCACCGTGTCCAACAATCCACTTAAGTATCCCTCGCTATCACAAGGTTCCATGCGTTTTATTGAATCGAAGAATTGGCCATACTGATTTGAAATGCCAAGTCCATTGTAAGAGATGTCCATATAAAGATCAGCAAAACTAGCCGTTATGGCCTTGCTAGTAGAAAGAATAATAAGGACACGGAGTAATCTAGTGATCCATTGATCCCGTTGCCTAAGACAGTCTACTAGATACTCGACGAGCCCCGTTTTGTCCTCTAGGAGTATTCTAGCTTGAGCGATGTTGTTGTTTTTGACAGCGGCTTCTACAGCTCGCTGAAAAGAAGGCAAACACTGTAGAAGCTCAATATGATCGGGTTGAAGGGCACCTGAGTTCAGCCCATCAGGTACCAAGAAGCTCAATGGGTTGGAATAGAAATGACACATGTATGCGTACTATTGACTTTAGCCTTAGGATGGATGTAGAGATTTTCGACCAGCTCACCTTTAGAGACTTGATAAAGTCTGGTATGCTTGCTACTTGTTCACGTTGCCGCTCCAATAGGCTACTAAGAAATCCAGGGCCCAGTAGAATTTTTGTTTGAGAGTGAGCAATAGCAGTTTTGAAGATCTTATCAATGATAGAGGCAGTTTGCTCAACGTCGAATTGATCTCCATAAAGACTTTGGCAAGTCGATTTTAGGAGTCGCGCTTCGAACAACTCGACAGAGGTAGCGATTCCGAAGAGAAAGGCGAATGGTATACGGTCAAGCCAAGAGCTGCGAACCAATTAACTTCCGAATGAGAGCGTCCAGGCCTCGTCATAGCTTACATTAGAAGCGAGATTAGATCTGATAACAGACCACTATCGAAGGCCTCGCTGTCTTGGAAAGCGATGACAACAAGACTTCTTTGTGGTGTTAGCTTGAGATGTGAATATAGACCCTCGAGGTCATAGTTCAAGAATTTGCGACCCTAGATTGTCAGTAAACAAACTCTACTATCTACCGATCGGTCATCCGGAGACCTACATCTTTGCCGGTTGTTGAAATCAGCTCGTCTTCAGCAACTGAGCCCTTCGAAACAACGTCGTGTATGATCTTTCGCAGCACAGCTCTAAGATTTGAGGCATCGCCAGAACGCAGGCGAACTGTATAGGCATCTGCTTCATGTTGCAAGGTCTCGGAGAGTTGCTCGAACAAAAGATCAACAGATGCTATATTCGGGCCGGTGATGATGAAAGCCGAGGGAATTTTCCCTGCTGGTGTGTAGTCAGGGGCGTTCTGTAAAAACCGCAAGACATCCCGCAAAGTAGATTGGTTTGTCTCCCGGAGGATACCATGAATCCGAGACTGTATGACGGACCATAGCTCCTCGAAGGTCTGCTCTCTCAAATCAACAGCCGACTTTGACTCAGCGCCTCCCAGAAGATGCTGGAACGAGTTGGGTATCTCATTGTCTGAGCTTTCAGAGGTGTATGTTTTCTTGGATACTCTCCTCCGCTTGGCGGGACGAGCTGTGTCGTCAGTGTCTCCTAAAGGGTCAAAGATATAAGCAGCCTAGAAATCAACATAAGCAGAGGCCCTGAGAAGGAAAGAAGCCGGTGGGCTAACCTTATGTTGTTTGTCTTCGTAATCTTCTGCGGATCTTACAGGAGAATCCATTTTCATCGAGAAAAGTTCAGCTGTCGCTGTAGATAAGTCCATGTGCCTAGGCCAGACGCGACGAAGCGCGGTGCCTGCTCCCTGTTGAGGTTGTCAACAGACACTAAAGAGGCTTACTGGGGGTGTCCTGGTAGGGGGAAAGCCGCTTAGGTACTCATGATCCTATCAAAACTCACATAATTCAACATGACATACCTTTGAGAATTCGTATATAACTTTCTGAAGAAAACTCTCAAAGCTCAAGGTTATCCTTCTCAAATGCCTTTCAAAATCCACTTCTGCAGAAAAACTTCATAACATTCTTACATGTATGAGATAGGTAGGGTACTATAGTACCTGTAAGTGGGAATGGGCAGGACAGAGGTATTTCTGTAGCACCCAGTAGGTACATAGGTACATAGGTACTTATGTACTAGTAAAAAAAGGGTACCTACGTATACTGGGGTGATAAGACAAGATCCGATAAGCGGCCAAAAATAAATCTACCTCCCTGAGCCTTTTCTCTTTGATATGTATAAGCACGGCACCAAGCTCTAAGATTTTGCCAGATACTTACTTCAACGAGGTGTCATGCCTCCTCGGCCTCCACTTTTCGAGTTTGGTAAACGCAATTTTGTTTGTAATTCTTGTCTTTCTGCTCTTCGAAAGCGGCCCACTGCCACACCATGGCCAAATCGACAATTGTCGTCGCAAAGCACCAATTCGCATGCGCTCCCTCGAACGAAACGCCGATCCCCGGAGCAAGAAGCTGAGCGTTTGAAAACGTTAAAATCCCTTGGCCTCATAAAAGATGATTCCAGCAAAGTGGCCGTGAATTATTTCGAGCAAGGCGAAAGTGGTAGGATACGCCGCTTACGGGACGAAGATGAATTCAGCAAGGAGTTGATCGACCCTGGTGGTGAACTGGATGCTCGCCTCAAACAACTCGAGGACCAGCTCCAGGGTGTTACAAGCCTAGCTAAAGCCATAGAGGAGATGGGCGGCAAGGAAGAAGCCGACAAGCTCCGAAGACAGTTTGCTCATGGTGCGGACGGCAACGGTGACGATATGGTCGAGGAAACCGACAGCCCCTCGCTTTCATCGTTGGCAATCCCCATCGGCGGCTTACAAGGCCATCGGCAAGATCGCATCCACCGGCTGAACAACTGGATAAGGCGTTGTGTTAGGCTTAAGGGAAAGAACGCTGTCACATCCAGGGATATTCTGGGTCTCTGGAAAACATATTCGGCTGCCCGGACGATCATGTCTGGACGATGGCAAGACGTGCCAGCCATGACATGGGAGGTACTCTGGGAGACTCTTTCGGCCGAGTACACCTTCAAAACAAATCGCATGTCACACGTTTATGCTCTTGCCAAAGATATGCAGCAAGCCGGCACGCCTTTGCGCCCTGACCAACAGATCCTAGCACTTGAGGCTATGTTTGTTGACGGCTGGGAGACCGAAGCAATTAAGAACCACCGACGGCATGCTTCAACTCTTGGTAAGGATCCAGAGACATTTATGTCCTTCTGGCAACTGGGATTGCAAATGTATTGTCGCATTGGGGATCTCGAGCGAGCCGAACGTATAGCTAGCACGATTTTCGAATCGCCCTACAAAAAAGACCCTCGATTCATACTACCGCTCATTAAGCTATATGTCGAGACCCCTGCAACTGTTGGAAACGGCTTCAAACGCTACCGCGATCTACGCGCTAGTCTTGGCGATTCAATGACCATCGAAGACTACGACACGATTACTTCCTACTTCTTAGCCTCTGGAAACACAGAGTATGCCCTCTATGTCTTCGTGGATATGATGAAGTCGGGATCTGTTGACCTGCTAGGAGTCCAAGAGTACCCCCCTAGCATCGCAAACCCTTTCTTCTTTGGCAAGTGGCTGAAGCGACTAATTGGGGCGGGTGATCTCGAAGGTGCATTCAATGTCCTACGGTTTATGAGGTCCCAAGGGATTACACCACGGGCGATCCAAGTTAATGGGCTCATCGGTGCATGGCTTCGATCTGGTGCTGCTGATGACGCCCAGAAGGCTGAGGATGTGGCGTGGGATATGATCAACACACGCTTACAATATGTGGAAATGAGAAGAAGAAAAGAGTTGTCTGGTATGAATCTTTACGTATCGGGCGATGCATGGCCTCGAGCGAATCTAGAAACGTTCAGCTTACTTGCTGAAAATTACAAAGAACGTGGCCTTACGGCGAAGATCGGTCCCTTGTGGCAATCTTTTCACCAAGCTGAAATTGCGCCTAATTCATTTATGCTGAATCAGTTGCTTTTATCTCTTCTTCAAGATGGAAAAGGTGAAGCTTTACTTCCTATGTACCAGGAAGTAGTCGAACGAGTCAACTTGAAACCAGATTCACACACCTTCATGGCTCTTTGGCAAGCTTTGCCTGTGAATCGTTTCACAAGGATTCCGTCAGGAGATTTGGATGCCGAAATCTCAAGCACTCGTGCTTTATTTGCAGAAATGATGAAACGTAGGTCGAGCCTCAAGTCAAATGACGATTTAGAGATGTACACTTTCCTAGCGAGGAATATATTGCATTCATTCCGGAAACTTCGAGACAAAGCTGGTCTTCTCCTAGCTTACCGAGCACTTCGACGAATATTTAATTATAACCCAACCGACATGGTTGTGTTTGAAATGTTGCTTGGGACTCTAGATTTACAAAGACTCACTAAGCGCAGAGAAGGATCGAAGCTTATAGCGGCGAAAATGAGCCTTGACAATTACCTGGCACATCGACACCGAGAACTTGTGAAATCAGGAGATGCCAAGGATGGCGAGGACATGCCAGCAAGGATAAGGACTGAAGAAACGGGCAATTTCTTAGAGTTGCAGCTAGAGGCAGCCTTCACTGATATGGAAGAGAGCGATGCACAACAACTGGTTATACAGGCTGCCGAAGAGATGGGCCTTCCCACTCGGGCACCTGAAGAGGCTGAGAGTCACCACGACCCTTGAAGCGTGACTAAGTGTATAGAAATCACTATATATGTATTATAAGCGATAACAATACCTTTCTCAGTCACACTTGAGAAGCAATAGCACAGATTAGTCCAAAGATGATAACCTTCACAGTGCTAGTGGCTGATGATGATGGATACACCTGGCCCTTGACTGAGATGGTCGACATTGAAGATAGTTAACTGCTTAGGCAATGTTTACAAGAAACGCCACAGTGTGTGTGGCTGAACAAGTGTCTGGACCACAGGTACCTCCCCTAGGTACTTACGAAACCCACCTGTCAAGCCCTAAATTGGAAAAAGTGGGACACACAAAGAATTACCAGTAATTTTCGGGGATCATTTGCGACTTCAACTTTTCGCATCCTCACAACTCTCAATTACCAACCACAGACACATTCAGCTGGCTTTAAACATCCTAACTTCAAGAATAAGAAGACATGGGAGCCAGCAAGGAAAAGAAGGCGGAATACGTGCGTTCAGCTTAGCCCGACCGACATAGATTGTATCTTGCTGACCGAGCTGCTGTTATAGTTCCCCAAGCTCAAGGCCCTGCTTGAGGAGTACAAGTCCGTCTTCATCGTCACCGTCGACAATGTCAGCTCGCAGCAGATGCACGAGGTCCGACAGTCCCTCCGCAGTGAGGCTGTTGTTCTGATGGGCAAGAACACCATGGTATGTGACCGATAGGCTTTCGCGTACTCCGCAACTCCAAATAATACAACCATGAAATAGCTAACTAAAGGTTTACATATTTAGGTGCGCCGAGCTCTCAAGACCTTCATTGCCGATACCCCCGAGTACGAGAAGATTCTGCCCCACGTCAAGGGCAACGTCGGCTTCGTCTTTACCAATGGCGATCTCAAGTCCATCCGTGACAAGATCCTCTCTAACAAGGTTGCCGCCCCTGCCCGTGCCGGTGCCGTCGCTCCCGCCGATGTCTGGGTTCCCGCTGGCAACACCGGCATGGAACCCGGCAAGACCTCTTTCTTCCAGGCCCTCGGTGTCCCCACCAAGATCGCCCGTGGTACCATTGAAATCACCACCGATCTCAAGCTCGTCGAATCCGGCAACAAGGTCGGTCCCTCTGAGGCCACTTTGTTGAACATGCTTAACATCTCCCCCTTCACTTACGGTCTGGGAGTCGCCCAGGTCTACGACGAGGGCAACGCTTTCTCCCCTGATGTCCTCGACATCAGCGAGGACCAGCTCCTTAAGACCTTCACTAGCGCCATTACCACCATTGCCTGTGTGTCTCTGGCTATCAACTTCCCTACCCTTCCTTCTGTCATTCACTCTGTTATCAATGGCTACAAGAAGGTTCTCGCTGTCGCCATCGAGACCTCATACAGCTGGCCTGAGATTGAAGAACTCAAGGACCGTATAGCCAACCCTGATGCATACGCCTCCGCTGCTCCTGCTGCCGCCGCCGCCGAGACCAAGACTGAGGCTGCTGCTGAGGCTAAGGAGGAGGAAGAGGCTGAAGAGTCTGGTGATGAGGGCTTCGGTGGTCTCTTGTAAGTCCCACCCTTGATCAGGTACTCTTATTTATTTACTAACTTGTTTCTAGCGACTAAATTATCTTGCATAAACATGGTGTTAAGGGGCTGGCATGAAAACGGGCTTCGAGTAGGTTCACGAGATCTGAATGTACGAAAAAGAACGGTACATAGGTCTTTTACTGGTCAATCGAGGCACTTTACGTGTGACGAACACAATCTATTTACTAGCAATGTTCGTTGTGAATGTGACATGCTGCTTGTTAATCATGCGCCCAGTCACTTGTTTAAGAGGTTAGTACAGTATCTTACTTTTTATCTATGACATCCGCCATGTGTTCTATGATTATATAAATAATCAAGAGCTTTTTAACCCTGAACATCCTTTGATGACTCAATTTATTCAACAACACCATATGAGACACAATGCCAACATCCCCCCCTACGAGACAGTCCATTCGAAGCCAGCAGAAAAGCTAACTCGGCCTTCGATTATTATAGGTCCTATACACTTAGTCGTATACATTGCCAATAAGTTACCGTCATTCACGTAAAATATCCTTTGCCACCGCAATGGTTGACTCGGGAAGTCCTGCAAGGCGCGCGACTCTGAGCGCATGGCTCTGTCGATTTACGCCCTTCCTTAGCTTATGTACATAGACGAAGCCACCCGTATCGTCGTCTTCAACATCCGTGCAGTACATCTCAACGGGGCCTGTTCCCTCGGAACCGTTATGATTACTGCTGACGTGTAATCCATGTTTGTGAACGAGATCTGCGAGCTCGTGGAAATGGGTGGCGAAAAGTGCCCGACATTTGTTCACGGTAGCGAGGTGATGTAAGCAGGCGAAGGCAACAGCCTCCCCATCTTTGGGCGCTGTCCCGCGTCCTATCTCGTCCATGATGACAAAAGAGCGCGGCGTCGCGTTGCGCAGGATCTGCGCTGTCTCGAGCATCTCAACCATGAAGGTACTTTGGTCACGGTATAGATTGTCGGCGGAACCAACACGTGAGAAAACAGCATCTACGATGCCCAGGGTCGCGTGCGAAGCGGGAACGTAACACCCTGACTGTGCGAGTATCGTTATCAGTGCGTTCTGCCGTAGGTATGTGCTTTTTCCTGCCATATTTGGGCCTGTGATCAGCCAGAGACGTCCTTCTGAGGGCGTTGGAGATCCTAATGACGGTGCACTGTCTTGTTTCGATTCGGCATCCGCATGGACAGTGGGCGAATCCATAGTAGAGTGGGTAGTTAGCCCTACGAGGCAATCATTCTTCGTGAAAGTGCGTCCCTGTTCGCGCAAACCACCCTCGACCGTTGGGTGTCGTCCCCCAATGATCATATGGGCCGTTGAACTATTGAGGACAGGCCGTGTCAGACCCTGCTCGATAGCGAGACGTGAAAATGACGTTGCGACATCTAGTTCGTCTAGGACCGATGCGTTGTGCCGTAACTTAACCAAGTTTGCTACGACGCCTGCTCTCAGTTCCCCCAGAATGCGTGCCTCTTCAGCCCCAATTTCGAACCGTGTCTGATGAATTCGCTGACCCAGCGCCGTCCATTCTGCCACGTGGAAGGTTCGGGTGCTACGGCTCACGCTCACAGCGGCGTATTCAGTTACGCCCGTAGCCCTTACATCTTTGCCCTTCACGTGGCAGAAATGTCCTAGGTTCGGCGTCCAGCGAAGTGTCAGGCTAGGAGTGCCCAGATGATCACGTAGTGTATTTGCCAATTCAAACTTTTCCTGTAATAGACCCGTAAGTTGATCATGTAATTGTTGTAGGCCCAGACTAGCCTCCGGCTTCATAACAAAGGTCGTGTTATCATCTGCGTAATGATCTCTAAGCGAGACAACCTTCTTCTTCCTCGAACCCTTGGGTAACGAGGCTGAGTCTTCTTGTGTCCCTTCGGCCGCGATGGTCTCTTCAGCTAGGTTGAGCAATTTATTGGCCTCGTCGGCCTGGATCTGATGTTGGTGGACTAGTCCCTCTTCGTCAATGGAATTGCGAATACGATCAGCTAGTTTCACAGGCTCGTCAAGCTCAATACGCGAAAGTAGGTCCTTGAAGCAAGAGGCCGGCTGGGTTTCAGCGCCATTATCTACATCGGAATGACTTTCAGTT
Source organism: Xylaria bambusicola (assembly GCF_022495145.1). Taxonomy (NCBI): domain Eukaryota; kingdom Fungi; phylum Ascomycota; class Sordariomycetes; order Xylariales; family Xylariaceae; genus Xylaria; species Xylaria bambusicola. Next base: position 143,256 of record NW_025953602.1, on the reverse strand, counting down.
GTGCTACTGGACCCAAGTGAGACAGTGGTTCTAGCATCCGTTGTGTTGGTCAGGGTGTTGAAAATGTCTTGTACGGCGCGAATAGTATTAGCCAAGCCTATAAGATCATCTGCATCCCCTCGACCAAATGCAAACTTCTGCACTAGCCGTTGTGAATCATGGCTCCTTCTCAACAAAAGCACAATCTCATCTTGAAGGTCTTCGCTTTGTATGAAAAACTCAACTAAGTCATGGCGGGCCCTGATAGTGTCTAAACACGTCGACGGTGCACTCAACAATGTACTGAGCAGTCGAGCGCCGCCCTTTGTGACGGTTCTTCGTACAGCATGGAGCAGACTTCCTCTGAAAGCGCCATCTTTGATAGTCTGCTTGATCTCTAGGGCCCTCATGGTATTCTTATCCATAGCTAAGACCGCAAGGTTTTCGTGTCGTAGTGGTGGCTGCAATTTCATACTGATCCCTTGAAGGCGATCCTTTACGTACTGGAGCAGCAAACTGCCTGCTTGAGCTTCATTGGCGGTGATGTTTGCAAGGGTCTGTGCAGGTATTTCGGATTCTAGCATTGGGTCCCATTCTGATACTGGTAAAAGATCACCTCGAGGGGCAAAGGTGATCAAATTTTTGTCTTCTGCTAGAGCGGAGAACAGCTGGCTGTCTCGCCGCGACTCGAACACTTCATCAACTACGATTTCTCGAGGTGCAATTCGAGATAGGATAGATGAGAGTGAAGTTATAGGCGCGACCTGCGTGTAGAACTGACCGGTGGAGATATCTAGCCAAGCCACTCCTATCGGTGTGGAGGATGGGTCTTGGCTATTGGTAGATAGGGGGGTATCTGTGGAAGAGCAACAAGCTTCGTGGTCGTGGTCATAGTCGTAATGGACCGCCAATACAAAATTATTGGCATACGGGTCAATAAAATTTTCATCAATCAGGGTACCTGGTGTGATTACACGGGTAACTCGACGGTCATGCATGAGCCCGCCGGACTTTACCTTGTCGCCAGGGTCATTAGGAAATTCTTCAGCTACGGCTACATAGCAATTGAAATCGAGGACCAAGATTTTGAGGAATCTTTCCAGCTGAAAGAATGGGAAGCCAGCCTACAAGGCGTATCAGAGAGGTCATGTTCGGACAGGACACAAGAGAACGGCGAATGCAAACTACGGTACCATTGGGACGGGGCCGGCATTAGTCTTCTTCTGTGCTACTTTGAGGTTCAATACCGGTCCATACTCCTCGGCATGTTCAAAGTAGAGCTCATAAAAGCCGCCAACGCGTGTCAAGAGGATGCAATTCTCAAACTTTTGCATGTTGTGGCGGGCCTGCAACACGACGGTAGGATAGGCCGGGCCGCCATCGTCTTGGACATCAGGCAAGGGCTCCGCGCTGACTAAACCTTGAGGAAGATCAGCTAGTCTGACAGACGACTTCGTCTTCTTCCCCCGCGATTGCGTGCTAGCCAGAGACGAAACAATAAAGAGACGGGGACGTGTACTTGACCGCAGTTGGGAATCACGTGCGGGAGCGTGAGTTTGGAAACGACGAGCAGGGGTACGATAGTAGCTGATGATACATCTCTTTATTGCAGCTGAAGTGATGGGCTGTACCGCTCGAAGACCTATAGCGTCATGTGGTAGTCGACAAGGGCTGCGATAAGCGACTAACGGAAGAAGCCGAGGACATGACGACGAGCCAGTCATCTGGGACAAATAAGGATACACAAGAGGGTAGTAGGCGATGGTCGATGGTGGTAGACTCGAGCTGACTCAATAGACAAATGATATTAAGAGGTTTCACTCTAAATGACCATGCAGTAGTCAGGTAAGATAAGACAAGACGACAAATCGAGGCCGAAGAAGAAAAAGGGATCAAAAAGACTAGGTAGGTAGTCAAGGTCGTCGAATCTCAGGCTGCGATGGCGCGCGGCGATGGGTGGAGGAGGAATGAAAAAAGATTTGGAAGGGCACGATGATCATTGTTGCGCCGGCAGTCAAGGTGCTGGCCTAACCCCGGTCGGTCCTGGGGCAGACCTGGGTCGGGATAACTGTGTGCGCACTGTGCGTACAGGTGCCGTGACACTGCAACGATCCCGAGACAGACGTCGACGCTGCCCTGTCAACCGCGACGAGCCGCTAAACTGCGTGGCTGTCTCTGGCTGTCCGCCTACCTTCGGCAGCCTGATACAGTGTGAGATCTGAGACAGCCGCGCTCGCATACTGTCAGCTGCGGCGGCTAATCCCTGTTGCTGACTCTTCCTAATCAGTATCATCAATTTGATATTTGGAATCTTGATCCAACTTCGTCCTTTTCGTCTTGCAGACAGCAGCAGGTACACGTGTGTATAATGCACTAATGTACTACTCTACTGTACACAGACAACATCGCTCGCTCGCTCGCCGTCCCGATGGCAAGACAGAGTATCGCGTTCAAGGCCACGACGATTCTCCTTCGTTCTTTGTTTCGTTGCAACCTTTAAGTGAGCATTTGCGGGTGTGTGTGTATATATGTAAGTATGTATGTGTTATGTACACTCGCACGGACAAACTCCCCCCCCTTCCCCTCGGACGGCGAAGTGGAACTCGTCTCTTTTGACCTGCCTAGACAATTACGGTACAAGTGGTGATTCAACGAACGGCTTGTCGCCGATTTGGAATCCATGACCGCCAGCCCGGTCAGTCATGACAAAATCAAGATGGCCTCCCTACTGACGCCCTATGGGGGCAACCCCTTCCCGTCGCTCTGCGCGGTCTCTCTTCCAAGTTGAGCCTAACCTCCCCCCGCCCTCCCCGGCTGTCGTTGTCAAATCATTGTGTCTAGCGTTGGCTGCATCTCACGGCGGACAACGCCCGCTGCTTCCACCCGGTGGTTATGCTTAACTTGTGCCATGTATGCTGCTGTCCCGTGCCCATCGCCTTTCCATTCATTGTATTCCAATTCCGGTGAGGGGTTGAGGCGATCGATGCCAGATCCTCCTCTCTAACTTTCACTACCGTGTTTTACATGGTACCTTGTCTATCCAAACACCTTGTTCTAACGTTTGCTGTTGTTCATGCCAAATTATCCCTCTTGACCCCGGTAAACGTGAGGGTGATCCGTCCTTATTCTCAAATGCTTCCCCAGTCTATCTCAAATTTCTCACTTTAAACACGTGGATACGCATTCTTGCCTACATTACCTTCTTGTGCGTTCAATGACACCTGGCTTGGTATATATCAAATTCAATCTGTATCTGTCGCCAGAAGGGTTCCTGACGGGAAACGCCCAGGCAGATGGGAGCACACAGCCTACCTATTAATAAACGATCATACCCCAGCTTCACTTGCTTGTCCGCTTACCTATTCACTCCTTACTAAAGACCAAGTGCTAAAACGGTTCTCTCGTCTGAGCTAGTCTGTCGTCTTCGGTTCTACTCTTCATTCAATCTTTTTACGTTGTCCTTGCTTGTTTCTCTTGTGTCGCCGAGAGACTGGTGCTCTGACGCCAAAGTGAAATAAATCATCCTATGGGTATGGAGCCTTTGGGAATGCTTAGCCAAGAGGTTATTGGGCATAGCTTTATGATGAACCCGGTAAACCCGGGGACGCAAAAGATGGCAACCACTCACCATGTGCCGCCTGCCGGACGACAAGCTCGCCCTCGGCGGAAATCTCTCGAGCAGCTCGAAGCCAAATACAAGGCTCTAATGCGGAACATGCTCATATATCAACAAGTAAGGAAACGGAATATATGCGGAGGATCGGCAGCTAAAACTGGGACGGGAACCAACATGAAAAGCGAACCGGGCACAACAGGGCGAGTAGACGAGAAGACGCACCAGCAGCAGTTGATGTTCCAGGCCACACAGACGCTTCCCACTCCATCATCGTCGGTCTCGCCCGCTTCTAGCACGACGAATCTGGAGGCAACAAGCAATTCGAAGCAGAATCAAACCCAGCAACAATCAACACCACAGCACAATCCCGTTCCATCCTCTACTCTACGTGAGCATCAGCGCGAGCGTCCGCCACAGAAAAGGTTGCAGAATGCAAGCAACGGCCCCAAACCCGCATATGACAGGCGAGAAACGGGTTCATCTGCACGGCACAGTAGGCCCATGCCAGCCGCGATACAATTAGCATACGAGGAGCTTACCTCAATGCAACGGCACCAGACGCCGCAACCACCACAGCAGCAACAACAGCAACCGCAGCAGCACCAACACCAACACCAACAGCATCAATACCAGCAGCACCAACCGTCGCACCAACCGCAGCAACACCACCACCAAGGAAGCCCCCCAATTTCGATCCCACGTCCAGCAAACATACAAATTCCGCCTCACTACCTACAACAGCAATACATGCATCATGTATCGCCCCAACTTCACCCACATCACCAGCCGCTAGCTTCACCTTTGCCAGCTCATTACACCGCCCATCACAATGTCCAGACGATATCGGCGCCCTATACTTCTTATGATGCAAGTGGAATGCCGCCCAAGCACCCCTATCACCCTCACCAGCAACAACACGGTTTACCTTCATACGAGCATAACGGCAACGTGGAGGGAGACTTGTTAGACTGCTTCGTCTCCAACATAAACGAGATATAGAGCATCAATTCACGTAAAAACGCTTAGCTGGATACTTGGGAAGCAGACCAGAGGAGTCAGGGAGGGAGGTTTACGGTTTGTTTGTATAATCCACCTGATTCAAGGCAATGCGCGGGTACATTCTTCAATTCGTTCAGCTAGGTTGGCGGAGTTCAACGGCAGGCCAAGTGAAGCAAAGCAAATCGGAGGTTGGGCGGTTCACACATATCTAGGTAAACTGACGTATATAATCATACATGCGATTTATTATGGGGATCAAGTTATATGGGGCTCGGAGTTACGCTATTAGACGCGCATAGCGAGTCTAAGATTTGCTAGAAAGCAGGCGAATGGAGGCATGACGGGGATGGGCACGTTTGTGTACTGGTAGTAGTGTGTATTGGTATGAAATTGGGATGGAAATCAATAAGAATCCCAGGTTATGGGACTTAACTGTCATGAACTATAATTATTACGCTCTGAATCCGGTGATGGAATGCAAGACCAACAAAAAGGGAAAGAATCCCATTCTCAACCAGTCAACCAAGACGTAATCTAGTATGTATATGTCATGTTGAAAACAAGAAATAGGAAATGGAATTCCGCTACTCGGCAAACTGTTTCGGCGCTACTACGTCCAACGAAGGTTCTGCTTTATGCAATTACTCCCAAGTCTGTCGTTTTGTGTGGATTTTGCCATCACTATGCCTCTTTCGACCTTTACTGTCAGCTGTTTGCCCGCTCATCCTAAAAATGCCACCCAGTACGACATAGGGGTAGGCGTGTTTTCATGCCGTTGAACCAAGTTATTTGAAGTTTAGTTGCACAGAAGGAGGTGAGGTGATTATAACTGTAACCGATACGTAGCTACCTCAAATGGGCGCAAGATAACGGGGAATGACCCGTTCTTGATCTCAATGTGCTCGCCATCGTCCTCCAGGGCATTGGTCTTGAACACTCTCTTCACATTCCAAGTCGTTGTGATGGTGCCTGAGCTGAGCCCCCCAAGACTATCATAAATGCGAACAATGATGCTCTGGCCCTTGCGCCGGGGGATAGTGGTGTCATGAGAGACGTCTTCATCGTCCTCGCCACGCTTGACACAGTCAAGGATTAGAGACTTGTCACCTTCGAGTTTTACGGGATGAGAGGAGAAGGAATTAACATCAAAGGTAGAGGGTGCCTTGAGAACCTTCATTGGATTATTGAACTCATACCCGGCGCGAACGGTTGTGGGTCCTAGGCTGCCTTGGTGTGGAAGTATAGCCCATCGAATCTCATGTTTGCCCATGTCTGCATGGGCATCTGGTGCTTTGGGTGACCGTAATAGAGAAAGTCGCATTAGATTACCGCATGTGGCAAAGCCATACTTGCTATCGTTGAGGATAGAGACGCCATAATTACTCTCAGATAGATCAGCAAACTTATGGCAGCAGACTTCAAACTTGGCCATATCCCAGGAAGTGTTATAATGAGTAGGTCGCTTGATCACGCCGTATTGCGTCTCATATGATGCTTCCGTATTTCTCATATTTACAGGGAATTCGACCTTGAGGAATTTCATCGTCTCGTGCCAGTCAACCGAAGCAGTACATTCGATGTAAGACTGGCGGCCCTCGAAGGCGACACCTAGACTCAATATGGTCCTGATCGAGCTGTCTGCACTGATACGTGCTTCGGTAACAACACTGACTCGGTGGTCAGTATCTTCAAGGATCCTTGTCTCGCCATACGGGATCTCGGCGCGTGTTTCTAGATGGTAAACTTCAACATCCCAGGCTTGCCAATACAGAGGTTTGTCGTCAAAGATAACCAGCTGATTGGCTTTGCCGTCCTTGGAGATGACCTCTCGGCCTTTCTGGCGATCAATTAGAGAAGTTATGCAACCCTTCTCTACTCGAACTGTCAACTGGTCATTTTGTAAAATGAATACGCCCTTGTGGGTCTCCTCAACAGTAACTGCTTTTGAGGCCGAGCTCTTGAAGCGTTTGACACGGATAGTATGGCCCGAGCCACAGGCGACGCCAGCACTGCCATCTTCGAGGCTGACAACTTCTTTGCGGTGCCATGGGAGGGAGTTCAGGGCCACGGCTTCTTCAACATGCGTTGGTCGTATATCGGATACGCCAAGCAGATCGTAAAGGTCTTTGAATAAGTCTTTGCCGACACTAAAGACTTTGTCGTATAGCTAAAAAAGAATGTTAGTCATGTATGATTGATCGGGGAATGGTAGCAATAGTAACAACTGACCTCGTCCGAATCATCGTAGCACATCTCAATAGAGCTTCCAGGCAGGCAGTCATGAAATTGACAGAGTAGGACTGCCTCCCACATGAAGTCAATCTGCGCTTTGGGATATTTATAAGTGCTATGGTTTATAGATGCAATCGTGGCGAGTAATTCTATGTCTCGAAGCATGGTCTCTGCTCTGCGGTTGTTGCGTTTATTCTTTGCTTGGGTGGTGTATGTACCACGGTGAAGCTCAAAATACAGCTCACCATACCAGGTTACAAGCGAGCTCGCCTTCTCTTGAAGCTTGTCGAAGAAGTCATCTACGGTATTACCCATGTGCACTCTAGGCAAACGGCCGACTTGGTCGCTAATACCTCGACAACGGCGAAGCTTCTCGATATGCTGCCACGTTGGACCACCACCGCCGTCACCCTTGCCGAAGACAAGGAGAGAGGTATGGTCTTGATCCATGGACTTATGCTGTGAGATGCTTCGTTTGACGTCGCCAAAGTGGGCTTCTGCAGTGTACGTCTCGGAAGGTGGCATATGACAGATTACCTGACTACCATCCAGAGCGACCCAGTTGAAAGTGGTATGGGGAAAGTTGTTTATATTGTTCCAGCTAAGCTTCTGTGTGAGAAAGCGGTCCATACCGGCCAGGCGGCAAAGCTGAGGGAGTTGGCTGGAATATCCAAAAGTGTCAGGGAGCCAAAAGGTTTTGCAGCGCTCTCCGAAGTGGCTCTCAAAAAATCTCTGTCCATAAAGGAATTGACGGACCAGTGATTCTCCGCTCGGCATATTGGTATCGTGCTCAACCCAGCTACCACCAATAGGGTGAAACCGACCCTCCTTGACCTTTTCCTTGACGCGATCGAACGCATAAGGATAGTAGGATTTTAACCACTTATATTGCTGGGCCTGAGAACAGGCGAAATTGTGCTCTGGGTAACGATCAATCAAGTCGCATTGGCTTGACCAAGATCTTGCTACCTTCCTCTTCGTCTCAGCCCAAGGCCAAAGCCAACAGGTATCGATATGGCAGTGACCGATACCGAATACCTGAGGGTTGGTGCCGCTATCGTAGACTTTGGAAGTATCAATTTTGGAGCCAATATATTTCTGGGCAATCTCGCGGCCCTTTTTTATGGAAGTAGGATCACCTAGGACAAAAGCATTAATGACATCCGTGACGACGCTAAGAGCTTGATGCTGCTCCCAGGAGTCCTCCGGGAACTCTCGGGCAGCGTCCCCAATAATCCAAGTATCAATCCAAAGCTGCCGGGCATCCATGTTAACAGCGCAAATGTCAGCTTTCACGAGCTGAAAGTATTTGTTGGGGTCAGGTGGTTGGATGGTGTCACCGCCCTTAGGGTTGCCGAACATGCTGTTGCAGGCCATCTCGATGTAAATTGTATGTTCCTTACCATCGCGGAATGAGTCTGGGAGAATCCATTCGACACGCTCGCCGCCACCAGTCAATCCTTGCAATGGTTTCCCGTCGTCAGTCCATACCATCCCCTCGCTGTTGGAATCCCATTGAAACTCCAGATGCTTCTTGTCCAAGAGGTTTTCGGGAACGCGAATGACTACTCTGAACCAGTGAGTCGCCCACGAAGGGCCAAAGGCATCACCAACTTTAGCTGGCTTGTAGTCGCCAGCCATGGCCTCTTCAAAAGACGGACGGGAGAGACTGGGTGCGGGCCAAGTCCATAGCTGAACATTTGGAGGGCCGGAGGCGACACCCTCATACATCATGGCCAGGAGGTTCTGCTTCTCCCATTGCCCCCGTGAGTAAAACTGCTCGATGCGTTCCTTGTAGATTCTGCTGATGCGCTTGCCAACCGGGGCCGGCGCTCGGGTTGGATATGCGCCTGCGATAGGCCTTGGCACCGTTGTCTCGCCTCCCATGGTGATCTGAGCAAGGTCGCTTATTTTTGGAGGATCGATGCCACTAGAAGAAATGGAGGATGAGTATTGGTTGTCTAGAGCCTGGCAAGATGGCGAGCGTATGAATTATAGTGCCAAACTAGGGAGACGGGGCTCAAGCGGTTCCTGAGTGAAACCGGTGACTCGGTCAACAAGACAGCTGGTGGTCTATGAGGCAAAGACTTGGGAGATTTGATGAAGTTTTTGTGATCCTTATTGTACAGACAGGATGAGGGGAGAAGCAATTGTGCACAGCGAGAGATGGAGAGGTCGAATAGGATGGCAGCTTGGGTAGAGGTAGGTATGTCCTATAGAATGACGCAGGAGGAGGCGGTAAACAACCCGTAAATACATGTATGTAGGTAGGTACGTACATATTGGGGTTATACGTCCCGTACATCTATGTACCTGGCTCACCTAGGTAGGTACCTACTGAGGTAGCGCCTGGTTAGTGGAGATGTAGCAGGTCCGGGATCTGTGCCAAGCGTAACGGGGGGTTCCCGGGGGCAGACGGGGGGTCATGAGGGGTTCTGTCGGCGCCATGTGGTTTGCTGCATCTCGCTGCATCACAGGGCGTTCAGGGGAAACACAGGCAGACACGGGGCAGCCCACTCCCAATGCAGCTAGAGGATAAACCTGACGTCGCCCCAGCGTCCCATCCCGCTCCCATCCCGCTTCAGCAACAATGCGGGGAAATAGGGAATACCGGGGGATGGGGTCATGCGGTAAAGAGTGCTGGCGTTCGGCTGATGGACATCGTGATGTAGAAAGGGGCAAATAAGGGGTGGTAGTTGACATACCGCATGATCGACTTCCTGAAAATGTTCTAAAGGCTGCCGAGTAGGGAGGGTATAATTATAGGTCGACACTGCTATCTAGGTGGTGGATGCTAGGTTGAGTGATTCGGATACCGGTACATGGCTTGGTATCTACCCAGGTATTGGACAGTGGCAGGAGGATGAGCTGCGTAGGCCATGTACTCTAGGAATAGTTATGAGTGAAGGTAGGGTGCGACAAATGACGGTCCGGATGATGAGTGCAGGGAAGATGACTCTCTCGACTTGTAGCAGATGGCTTGAGCAAGACGCCGCCGCAGTGAGAGACAGTGTGTCGCCGGGTAACGAACCCATTTCGCACCTCACTTTCCTCTTGAACTTATTCTTCTTCTCTCTGACATCGGCAGCTGCTGTACAGGTCTCATCGGGTACCTATATTTCCCATTGGGTGAGAGCCGGTCCTAGGGCTCGCAACCTCTAGCAAGAACTGCCCGTCTTAGTACTTTGATTACATGTTTCAAAGAAGTCTTTGAGATAGAAACACAAAAGTCATACAAAATACAAAATGTCGATGTCGTGCTACAAACCCCCCGGACTCAACACATTTGCGCGACATCGGTTCTTGACCAAACGACGAGGTGAGCTTGAGACTCCTGGTTCGCATGTCTTATCTACGTTATATGGTAATTCTTGTAGATTCTTCTATCGCTTAGATTGAACGTATTATCCCAGTCTGCCCGTCACCTATAGTTACTCTAATTTCGTTGTGAATCTAGTTGCTGTAGCCAACACTGTGTTCACATTCACCTTTACTCATTTCTTACCACAAAATAGAATAATGCAGAATATTATTAAATGTTGACAATGATGATGATGATGATGACAATAATAACAATAATAACAATGACTATTCTGTGTGGTATCATCGCTTGCAAACAGTCATACCCATGGCCAATGATCCTGTCCAACGCCGAGAGAAGCCAACAATTACGATATGCGACTCATCCTATGTAGACTTATGTTCATCAACCGCTGTATGAAACGGTGGTCTCTTAATCAATTCCATCTTCTTCATGTTGGCCCTGCACTACTGTTAAGCAGTCAACTTGGCTGGGTGAGGGGGGATCTAAAACGCGTCTTCTAGAGGGCAATCAATACTGTCATGTCCGTCTCGTTCGCACATTGCGCACCACTTAGAAGGATCGACAATTCCGCTTTCTTTGCCCGCAAGGGGGCCAGAGTCCTGAGGATTAGGGAGAGTCCGCACTGAGACGGGCGCTGCTGCTAACGGAGTCTTGGATCTCATGGGTGATAATGGTCTTGGTAAGGCCTCCGCGTCCATGGGGACTTCCAAGTTCCGAAGGCCCTCGCGAACAGCGTCCTTGCCCGTTTTACTTGTTGGTTGATCATCATGGATAGGCCGACCTTGTTCATTTTGGCCACCAAACATATTGGTACAGGTGAGAATGTCATGCCCACTTGTCTCGCATATCTCACACCAGAGCGTGCTATTCTCGGTGGCCGAAGACAATGCGTCGCTTTCAGGCATAGGATCCAGAGTCGGATTACGCTTGTGTGTCTCCTCCGGTAATCGCACGTCGCGAGCTAGGACAACGGTTCCTTTAGAGTCACGGTAAGACGATCGATCTGCACTCCCGGTCGTCATGGAGCTTCCACGATGGTTGACAACACTTTTACGCCGTAACGTCTCGATTTCACGTTCGAGTTCCTCTTCCCTAGAGTTCTTTGTCTCTAGGAGCGCGCGTAGCTCATTAAGTTCCCGTTCTAACTTATCTTTAGGCATGCGATCGTCAGTAGAGTTATGTCGGGATTTGGCGAGCGAGGTGGTTCGCTGTGCCGGATTCGAAGTCTTTTCTAATGATTCAGAGCCAGGGATAGAATCTCTGCTAAGGGAATGAATGATAGCCTTGAGACCCCTGATCTCGTCTTCCTTCTGCTCTAAGTCCTTAAACATGGACGGACGCTCTTCCGCGTTGCTGGTCCCATTCATGGCGGCAGAGGCCTTCTCGCGCTCGCGTCGTAATTCAGTACGAGTCCGTTCAACTTCTCCACGCAGAAACTCAACCTCTCCCCTGGCCTCTGCTTCACCGCGGCGAGCATCCTCAAGTCCCTCTTCAAGCTCTTGAACAAGTTCCTCAAGTTGCTTTAATTGTTGTGCTACACTCTCGACGTCATTATGTTGCTCTTGCGCTTCTTGGACTTCCTGTTCTAGCTCTTGAATCTTTGCGTCGTAGACCCTTTGGGTTTCTGTGCTGGCCATCTCAAGAGTATCGATGGTACTTCGAAAATCAGCTCGATGTGTGTCAAATTCAGCTGTGAGCATGGCAATCTTCTCGTTTTTTTCACGCAACATAGCTCGAAGCTGAGACGTATCTTTACCGTCTAGACTACTTGATCGCATGCGTCCATTGTCGGATTGGTCTATTAGGACGGTGAGTTCAGAGAGACTGCTTTCCATCTCAGCCAATGCAGACGCCTGTTCTTTTAATTGCCTATCCCGATCCTCAAGTTGCAACTTGAGGCGCTCTACCTCCTCCTCGTTAGCATGATTAGCGCGGGATGCAGGACGTTTGAAGCCCATAGATGACGTTATGGACCCTATACTGCCGTTGGTCTTCCCATGTGTGCCAATAGTTGCAGGTGGAGGCATAGCATCGTCATCATCAAAGCTTGGTAAGGTCTGCCCCAATGCTGATGCACTTCTTGGAGCTATGCTCGGTTTTCTTTCTTGGCGCACAAGTTTATTTGGATCACCAGCTGTTCCCCGAACACTAGACGAGAATTTGGGGATACTCGGACTACCATATCGGGACGGTGGTTTTGCAGGAGTCGCAATTGTTGGCCGGGGAGCTGGTGTGAGTTGTAATTTGCGGACGGGCGAATCTGGCCGCGGCAATGACATTCTGGGACGTTTCCCCTGAGGACTTGGTGCCCGACCAGGTCCAACTGACTGGCTAAATTTTGGTAATGAAGGTGTTGGCGGTGTATGATTGGTGGTGTTTTGATTTGCGGCTCTCAGGCCAGCCAACGACATCCCTGATGGTGTCTGAGGGAAAGAAGGAGGCGAGTCCCGTTTGATTAACTTGTTGAGGGGGACAAAAATGCCGGACCCGGGAACAGAGGTAGCAAAGTATGAGACGCTGGTGTAATAAGAAGTGCTAGTTAGCCAGTGCGTCTTACTGGAGGGGTAGTGTTGGCACACGTAGAGCGAGCCACATACCCATCAACATCGCCGCTGTTCTTCCCGCGCAACGCGTACTCGGAGTGTAACTCAACCCCAGCAAAGACGCCCTTCCTACCCGCAACGGACCCAACAAACCGCACAGTTCCGACCATATTGCCGGGGACATCAACTTGTTCACCCACGGTGAAATCGTCCACAGGCGCCACACCTCTACCGGGGGTCAGAGGCGGCATTGGGGGCATCTTGCGCGCCGAGGTAGGTTCGTTCAAAACACTGTGTAGGGCGTAGCTCTCAGAGTCATCCGGAATCGAGGCGAGGGAGCCCGGGGTCAGGGCAGCCAGCGAAGCTTTACGCGCCAAAGAACCAGCAGCCGGAGTAAGTCGAGAATGGGCGGAATAAAGCGCGTTTAGATTGGGCGTCGACGCGGTTGCGATAGCACCAACGGAGGGTTTCTTGGTTGGGCGAGACAAGGTGGGCGGTTGCCTCTGCTGATAATGCAAGGAGGAAGAGGAGGAAGAGAGGGTTGCTCCCGACGACGCCATGGTGGGCAACTTTTCTCGTCTCGAGCCGTCCCAGGTTCGGGGCCAGCCAGGATAAGTGCTGTAACGTGGTGTCAGTACCTGGTACGGCCAACCTACGCTACGTCTGACTACGGCACACCACCTGCCCACCTACTGTACGTACTCGCAATAGCGCAACAGCGCAATAGGGGCCCGTGGTTGGCGCTTGGTTGGTCGCGGGAGCTGCTGAGAGATTCTGACAGGCGGCTTGTTTATTACCTATTTCCTACCTAAGGTTAGGTACCTCAGGCACTGGGACGCCCGTGTTGATTGGCCGATGGCGATGCGGTCCAATCGTCGTCGCTGTTTCGCCCGTCGGGCCCAGAAAAGGGTGTGACTAGAACGGGTAGTGGTTAGACTCGCGGGTCGCGTGGGACAACAGGTATAAGCGAAGCCCCGGACACAGAGTTGTCGTCGGTATGGCACTTACTGTGCAGATACAGTTTATTTTGCTGCAGAATAATTAAGCAGTTGAGGTTAGCTAGTTGTGCCGGCGATTCAGGGTGTTGAGTTACAAGGACAAAAAGAAAGAGAGAAAAAAAAAAAGAGGGCGGGGGAAAGACAGGGAGAGGGAAAAGGGAGCAAAAGGTACATAGTAGACAGCGTGCCAGGTTGAGACAAAGAACTTATGTATATATGTCAGAGATTTTAAGCACGACAGACCCAATAAGGTGGTGAAAGTGAAAGTAGAAGTAGATAGTCGTCAAATTCAACAATGTCAGATAGTTGATGCACTTTGGTTTTGGCTGGATTCCCTGGACCGATGAAGAGTTGGTATAGAGAAAGAAAATTACATACCTCAGCGCATACATACATACCTTAGGCTAGGTAGGGGTACACACACAGAGAATGGCTCTTTCTATGAAGAAATACATGGAGAACCACACCGCTCACTTCGTCAATGAGGATCGGCTTACCTTGACAATAAATAAATAGTAGTCGCCTAGGTGTTAGGGTTGTTCTTCCGTACCACTAATCTACCATACTACACGGAATACACCATCGCATCGCCACCCGGGATACCAACTATGACGCCCACTAGGGTAACAGGAAGTGAGCCCCTTACATTGTACCTTGCTCAATGGTTCGACAATCGTGACAAGCTGTTGAGCTGTGTTGGCGCTGCAGTAGCCAATGATGTAGCTAATCATACTACCTAGGTACCTGGGTAAGCTGCTTGCTGGCAGGGGTCCGTGAGCGTAGCAAACCATGAGGTGTGGCGAGCCCTGAGAAGCGCTATTGGTAGATTCTCATCCTATTTGACCAGCAGTAGAGACTACTAGGTGCCACTATCGCCGCTGTCTCAGTGCCTTCTTTGTTTACTTTCCAAAGAGGAAGAGGCAGAAGACTACGCGTTGACGCGAGTCACCATCACCTCCTGCGAGTTGCATGCATGCTGCATACATATGTACATACCGGTACCACCTATGTAGGTACGAAGTAGGTACCTAAGCCGGTCAAGCTCAGGCCATATACCTGCTTCTCATCTCAAGGCTGTATCCGGGTATATGGTATCAATATAATCGCTCATTTCTGCTTATGAGACAACGTTACCCTCATCCTCTCGCAGACATGCCGCAATATGGAAGGGATCATATACCACCACACTACAAGCAAAACCAGAGCAATGTGTCAGTGTCATCGTTGGAGAGCAGTGCTAATCGTTCTATTGTACCCCTGATCTACGGGTACTGAAGTGGGGGTTGCATTGGGCAGAACCTGAGCTTTGATAGCCAGGTGCGAGCATAGGTATCTAGATTTAAGAGTTCAGGGAATGCCTATTCCTCAAGGCATCGTTTATTTATGATGCTCCCATGGCCATCTGTTACTAATAGATAGAGAGGAACATTAGTTTCACAGGTCACGACGCAAGGAATAAGCCAGGCGAAACATCTGCATGTGTCCATCCCTGGAGTTCACTTTTTTTATACCTACCTAGGTGCTTACCAATATACTATTTACGTAGGTATACGGCGGGCGAGGTGAAATGCCTAGTGCGATTGTCGACAATGCATATCCTTTGGTCATTAACAGTTACAAAATCTTGAGACCCCCATATTGCCCACCTGCATTGTGCCTGCCTGGTACAGGGAAGGGTTCTCGATGTCGGGGCGAGGGCTTTTAGCATCGTAGAACGTGATATCCGTACCAATCTGCGACAGCTCATTGGGAAGTCTACCTGGCTGATCTCGCTAGTATGGCTATTGAGCGTCTGTCATCGCCGAGGCCATTTTTCAACTATTGGAGTCGTGTTCTCGCTCAATTATATCGCCGCGCCCTAATGAATGCGTTCCATCGTTCAAGACCATGGCTTCTCGGTGTCGTCTACGTAACCGTTGCTCTTCGACACTCTGATCATTCACCCGAGGTACGAGTTCAATCTGTGACGTCTCAACGACACTATCCTCCTCATTTGCCATACTAATCTCCAAGACAACCTTGATATTTGCAGATCGGTCTCTTTTGGGTTTCTTTGATTTCGTAGTTAATTTTGCTTTGACAAGCGCTTTCCGTCCGGCTTTACATGCCCTCAGGTGCAGGCATATGTCGCTAATCCTATTCTTCTTGCGATCCATATACATGGCGAAGTTTTTTCGTCTCGCCTCGTCCGTGTCGCCCCATGGCTGTTTGGCTAGCCACTTCTCAACGAATTGGGCTTCAACTAGTTTTACCACGCCATGGTGGTGGATTAATACTGAGACTAGTAAGAGGCAACGTTGTTCGCCTATGTCGCGCAGGAGATATTCATCGTAGAGGGGATCGTCGAGCACTTCATGCTCGACATCGTCAAGGCTTAATTCTAAGGATCGAACGATTGCATTATAACCTTTCGTAGTATTAAGTACACGTACCAACGAACTCCTATAGGAATCTGCAGACCCTTGTTAGCGAATGGAGATTGAACACGCAGGTAAAGCCCATACTGTCTTCTAGAGCAAAGGTAAGGGCGCGTAGGCTTCCCATCCGTTCATCATAGTCCCGGCGAGTGATACCCCAAAGCAAATCATTGATGGCTGACTGGTCATTTACGGCGCGACCAGCTACTATCCTGAGAGTCGTATCGCGTATGGCAAAATTATAATGATGCAGGAGTGTGTTTAGTGTGCTCAGCTTGAGTGAGTCTTCTGTGGCTTGTGTAATGTATTGCGTCTTGGGCTGTGCAGGCTGGATCTCGGCTTTGTCGCGTGAGTGCACAAGAATGGCGCGCATGGCAGCAATACAGCTTACTGTCGCTATGCCGAAGCCGACAGCGACGAGGCGCTCATCTCGCATGAAGGAGAAGAACCCCATGCTAATGGCATTTCTGTGCGGTAATAATAGACCGTACGCTTCGCATCGTGGTTCGAAACAAAGAGATGGGGGGCAAAGAAGAAGTCGATGTTAGGTGTGGTAATAGAGTAGGTAGATCATCGGCGCCGGTTCCATCTCTACTTACTAGAAAAAGATAAGTTAATGCACAATTACATAACCTACATAAGTAAGTAGGTACGTAGGTACATAGTACAGTAAGTTAGCGCAAGTGGGGCTATGCCGATAAGATAAGTTAACTCAAGCTCCATTAAAAAAGTTCGAAGTACCTCGCAAGCAAGGCATCGTGAGCCCCTCTAGACACCATCGACAATGCACAACCATTGAGAGTACGAGAATGCCTGGCTCCCAGCTTAAGAGGCTAAAGGCCTCTTTAAGAGAACAAGGCGTGATTGGCCCACAACAAAGCAAAAAACAGAGGCGAAAGGCTGCGCAGAATGGAAAAGTTAACACAAATAAACGGGCTGCCGCCCTAGAAAATATCCGAGACGAGTTTAACCCTTTTGATTTCAAGCACAACGCTCGAGGCCCAAAATTCCAAGTAACCAGCAATCGCCCGACGTTAGGAGATGCAGCTAAAGGGATTACGGGACGTCCAGGCGACGCGAAAGCCGTGGGCGAAGAGAGAGTATGTTTAAAATGCCCGGGTGGCAGGCCGAGGATGATGGTGTGCATAGCTAATAGAGATGCTGTAGCGGCGGCAAACACTCCTAGTGGAGATGAATCGAAGGAACAAGACCGGCGGCATACGCGACCAACGTTTTGGTGAAAACGACGCCTCGATGACTTACGAGGAGAAAATGGCCCAGCGTTTCATGAGGGAGAAACAAACCCACCACAAAGCCTCCATATTTGATCTTGAAGATGACGAGCCTATGGATGGACTAACCCATATGGGCAAATCTCTATCTTTTCCCGATAAAGACGATTTTGAAGAATTAGATCTCCTCGACATCCAGGAGAGTGATTCTGACAAAGATTCAACTGCCGATTCGCGCGGCCTAAAGCGAATTCGAGAGTCAGAAGATGTAGAAGAGCAGGGTGGCCCAAGTGTCGAAGGAGAACCAGAAAGGAAAAAAACGAAACAAGAGATATATAAGGAAATTATTGCAAAGTCTAAACTGCACAAAGCCGAGAGACAAGCACAGAAAGACGCCGACGAGGATCTGAGAGAAGAGGTAAGCTATTTAAATCGCATCTTCACACGTTACAAACACTAAATGTAAATTCCTTGGCAGCTCGACAAAGAGCTTTCTGGTATCCAAGCTCTTCTGTTTCAGAAACCTAAATCGATTAGCGGTGAACACGATGAAACACTTACCAAACCAGACGAATCTGGTAGAGAAAAAATGGAGCGCGACTACGATATGCGGTTACGACAACTCGCTATGGATAGGAGAGCGAAACCTTCAGACAGGACACTAACAGAAGAAGAGATTGCTCAACGAGATGTTGAAAAACTGAAAGAAGTAGAAGATAAGCGGCAAAAAAGAATGCGAGGCGAGCTCAGTGATGGCGAGGATGAAGAAGAAGAAAAAGACGTTCGTGATACTCAGTCAAATGCAACTAAACCAACTTGGCAGGACGAAGATGAGGAGGAAGATTTCAGGCTTGGCTCTGGAATCCGCACTCGGCCTACCGCGACAGAGCTTGGCTTTGATGACGAAGACGATTTCATTGTAGAAGATGATTTGCTGGCAAGTGGATCAGACTTGGAGCCCATTGAATCTGAAGATGAGGATTCATCTGTGGAAGAGGACGAGGATGATGAAGAAGACGAATTTACGAAAGGTCTTCTTAATGAGACGGAATCCCAGGATCCAGCTTTATCGAAAGAATCCAATAATTCGAAGAATCCACCGAATAAAATTAACAACTGTCCCGAAACCCTGGAACAGCTTTTGGATATATCGCGTGCTCTGTCGCCAGAGCAGATTCCGATACTTATCCAGAAGATCCGCATATTGTACCACCCGAAACTGGCCAGCGAAAATAAAACAAGACTAGCGGCCTTCTCTCGTGTGCTTGTTCAGTATCTTTTTCATCTATCAAATACAGCAAGTCCCTTGCTGTGGGCATCTCTTGAGAGTATAATACGGCGTAAGTGTAGTACTTCAAAACTTCTACGAGTTCTGTTTCTGTTTACATTTCTATCTCGGTCCTCGCTGATATTTGGTACCCCATAACCCATGAGATCTCGGATACTAACCTTGTCTGTTGCAGATCTCCATTCACTCGCAAAGTCATTCCCTGTCGATATTTCAGAAGGATTTCGCTCTCAAATAAACAACTTTGCAACCAGATGCCTTAGTCCTACTCTAGGAGACATGGTGATCCTCGTGGCTGTTGGAACAATTTTCCCGCCCAGTGACGCTTTTCATCCCGTCATCACGCCCGCAATGTTACTAATCACCCGGTACTTGGGCCAGAAGATACCTAAGACTACCACAGACTTTGTCCAGGGGGTTTTTATGGGTTCTCTAGTGCTGCAATATCAGAAACTATCACAGAGATATTGTCCAGAATTCATGAACTTTTCTCTTAATACATTGGCCTCTCTTGCGCCGTCTCAAGCAATAAAAAGGAAAGGCAACTTTCCTCAACATGAACCTGTTTCAGGCATGCGCATTGCAGGCGCCAGTAAGATCGGGGTTCGGAAACTCAAAGCCACAGACTGCGTAACGGAACCTACCTCAGAGCAGCTAGGTTTATCAATAAGGGTCGCCACCTTGGATACGACTATCCAATTGCTAGATACAGCTACACAATTGTACGCCAACAAGCCTGCGTTCATTGAAACATTCGAACCAGTCCTCTTCACGCTTCGTCATCTGACAAAAAGTTCATGCAAACCACACCTCCCCATGGTCTTGATTGATCGCGTTGTGAGGCTACAAACAAAACTTCAAACTATGCTTGCCATATCTCAACTAGCTCGACGGCCACTCGAACTGCATCATCATCGTCCCCTAGCGTAAGTCTGAGTGCTTCCCTCAGTGTAATCGCAGAACCAAGAATAGCGCAAAGTGCTAATAGTATACCATAGTATTAAGTCAGCAGTTCCCAAGTTCGAAGATCAATTTGATCCTGACAGGCATTATGACGCCGACAAGGACCGAGCCGAGTTGGCCAAGCTTAAGGCAGAGCATAAGAAAGAGCGCAAGGGTGCCATGCGGGAGCTACGGAA
Organism: Xylaria bambusicola; assembly: GCF_022495145.1. Taxonomy (NCBI): domain Eukaryota; kingdom Fungi; phylum Ascomycota; class Sordariomycetes; order Xylariales; family Xylariaceae; genus Xylaria; species Xylaria bambusicola. The sequence goes on along the minus strand of NW_025953602.1, from coordinate 123,488 downwards.
AGACGCCAACTTTATGGCTCGTGAGAAGCTTAGAATGAAGAAGCAGAAGGATGCTGCATATGAAAAGAAATACAAGAGGCTTGTAGCCGAGATTCAGGGAGAGGAGGGACGAGAAGCAAACGCCTATGAACGAGAAAAGCAGGCAAGGAAGCGAGCAGCGAAGAGATAAGGCTAACTTTCACCGCATATGCATCCCTTCGCGAACATTAGCCTATCATATTTTTATGAATCTTGCTAGACTGCCTGAAAAAGGTACCACAAATAAATATATAATCAATATTCCCAATGTTCAGAATTAAGAAGGGGTGAACTAGTCACTAATACCATTTTCCCGTCTTATTTTAATATCCACGGTTAGAGGGACGTAAGACGCATATCTGTAGAGATATTAGCCTTAAATAATCGGCATAGGTATCAATCTCAGACGCACTCTTCGTAAACCCCTGTATCAGAGGTATTTAGATCCATCTGCTAATCATGTGATGGCCAATAGGTTCTGGCGAATGGGCCCGAACAAAAGAGGCGCAAGTATTGTACTATCCCGCGAAGAGCTTTCTGTCGGTATTGTCAAAGAGTGTCCCTTGACGGCCATGTTCGACAGCGCAGCCTAACTCTCAACCTCTTCCAAGCCATGATTCCCAGTAACGTGACACGCGAGCCACCTCGTTGTTGATAGCTCTGCTCCGTCCTCTTCATCTTCGGGCCCAAAGCTCCAATCTTGTATCTTTGCTCTTTCTCTCCACATCCCTCTTATTTTGTTCTCGGATACCATCGCACCCGCTGAATTATAGGCTCGGCTTGCCGATGTTCATCTCGATCGTTTGATGGCGGGTGTCCTGCTGCCACAGCTCCTTTGAATTCTGCTCGGCGTACTCGGAGGCCATCGAAGGCTTTCTGTCGCTGGGCACCACTCACACATCCATCCAGTCCCCTGCTTTCAGCTGCGTCTTGCGCAATCATGTAGGCTTCAGCAAACAAGAAGTACGCTCAACCCGCTCAAAAACTTGGTTGAAAGTCTGCCGAGACTTGCGTCTAGCAGGGGCGTCTGACAAACATTACATGCCAAGAATTCCGCCTCAATCTTATGACAGGCAATGTCCGCAGACCTGAGACCCAAGCCCCGTATATCATCTCTCGGACTAGTTGCGTAAAAGAGTCTTCCGGACTCACAGCAAATGCGTTCGGGAAATCGATGGTACTGTACTTCGATGTCATTAGCCGGGCTTGGGCCGAGTGGCAGGTCATGTCTAGCTGCCTTGTCCAGACTAGCCAATAAGGGCGTCAGTCCTCTTAGGAGCATACGGTTCAGGGTAACCTCCTTGTCTGTTGCACAACGTCTTCACTAGATAGTAAGTGACCTGTTGATGTGTCAGAGACTCTAGAGACCAACTACCAGCTGTCGATTATCTTCATACCTGGTAGTGTGCTCGATCGTGGGACAGGGACCTGGTAAGTATTATAAGTAAGATCAAGGGCATGATCAGCTGCGGCAGGTTGCAAGGCGCTTCTCTTCTTCTGTAAGATGGCCAAGATTTGTTGCTGTTGGTTATCATCTAGTCTTGAAAGGCTCTGTAATGCGTTGATCATGTTCGAGTCATAGCCCGAATTTGGATTCGGGAAACTTGTGACGCTACTGCCTGGTAAGGGATAGGTGGTAAAAGGATCACCCATAAAGTCCTCGTCGAATGGAAACATTGGTGTAGATGGCATCGGCGATATGGGTGGGAGAGATGAGACGTAGCCAGTGCTCATCCCGATTGCTGGAGTGTTAGGGTTGTGTGTATGGGTGGCCAGCCTCTCGGCATCTTGGACGTAGTCTTTCACCAGGTAACTAACGTAGGCATCTGCATCGTGACTTGGGCCATTCGATGGCAAGGGCACTGATGGTATGGCTGGAACAGTGGACATAAAGTACGGTGTTGGGCTATGTGACGAATTCCTAGTTGCACGGTTTGATTCCATCGTACAAAACTCGGGCGCTGGTGACTCTGTCTCGTCCGAGACGGAGCTCATTGAGTCAGGATGGCTATCTTTCAGGATCTCATCTAATAACGCTAGCTTTTGTCTTCGCTTTTCTCCTATTCTCGTGTTAGCCAGCATCGCTCCAATGAGACGGTGGGCACGCCCACGGAGAACATACGATAGGCTCTGGATGCTATCCTATTCTGTTCCTTCCGAATATCACTATTCCGACCTCTCCTCTTTCGAGGCTGGGTCTCTGATGCCCGGGGGCTGGTTGTAGTTTCCATGGTACCGAGTATTAATCACGAAATGTAGGTTGGAAGCTAACAGCTAGGCCTCCCTAGAGTAACATCAAAGTCAAGGCTCACTAAGTGATGGCATGTATCGAGAGGAGAAGAAATAGGTCTGCCGGTAATTAGGCGGACTTATTCGAGTGAATGGGAAGTCTGAGGGGTCACGAGCATTAGTTGATGTGCATGAGGCGTTTATATTGGTAATTGCCGGCCTAGGTCCCCGAGAAGATGGAATTTGGAACCCTGGTCTCCCTGATGGCAGACCATGCATGCATCTACCTCAGAAAAAATGCAATAGCTCTTACTCCCAGTTCGCGACCTTATGTCCAGCGTAAGAACCTCCTCGATCAACTGGCTTCCGCGGTATGATGTGGGCCAGGGTCGCATCGTTGTCCGCAGTAGCGTAGCACTCGTGCTTCGACCACGGAAGCTTAGGTAGGTGGCTTCACCTCTGGGCTTCACTACCAAGTCCCTACTAGTCGATGACTGCACAGGAATAGGACTACCGATGTCATACCAAACCAAGTAAGGGTGATGAGTCTGGATCAACACTTTCTAGCCGCGTCCTGAGCTGCGTACAACACGAAGCACCAGCCTTTTCTCTCTCGGAGAAGGCCGAGTCTAAGCTGCTTAGCTTTGGCAGCAGTATGTTCCACGCCTAAGTACAGCACAGCTTTCTTCTTGACTGATACGGACAGTATAAACGGACAGTAAATACTTCTCATCATGCCATGCTGCTTCGATTGCTGATAGCGTTATGTAATGCCCACCGCCATCTGTACTGGGTGTTTTTAAGCGACCGATCGACAGGGCCTTGATGCCAGTACATGTTATTATTTCCAAACCCCGAAGTTAGGCCTGTGGTAGACAGGGCATACCATAATAATACATAGGACATTGCTTCTTCCTACTCTCCCGTGCTCCTTTTCTTTCTTTTCCCTTCCTAAATATTATCTCTACTAAAACGATGTTGTATTCATGATATCCATAGTTCTAACTCTAGGGCTACTGAGTTGCCATCTAGATAGCACGACGACTCTTTAGATCAAGGGGAATAAGGCCAAAATAATGTAGACAGGACGTATCTCTTTATCATGATTCACACTTCGCTACCCAAGCCTGTACCGAGGCTAAGGTCTCCTACCTCTCGTATTGAACTACTCCTCCGATATCAGTGGCCCAAGCTTGTCGCACCAAGTCATGCCACGGCCATATCAGAATAGACCTGAACCCTCGTTTAACCACTCCGTCCCTCCGCTAAGCCTTATGGGATTACTGATGACCCCTACGTAGTAGCCTTATGATTAGTTGGCCCTGCTGCTGACTGATCGTCTTTGTAATTGCAGGTCGACGCCCAAAACCCTGCTAGAACCAAGCTCTGAACCAGCATGATAGGAAATTCTTACCGTCAGATCACATGACGCTCTTCACACTATGTGTATTCTAATGGAACGCCTCCTACTTCAGGTTTAATCCCCCAGGATCTCATACAAGCAGTATGTAAATATAGATCATGCTACCGGTCTTCCTAAATAGTAGACCTTGTTTAACTGTGCGATAGGTGAGGTAAGCCCTAGTTAGGTAGGTGCCTCACAGATTGGGTTTTCGGATGGCCTCCAACGCTGCCAAATGGGATTTACTCAAAACAGATAATGACCGTTTTATGTAAATGGTCTTTGGAAATGGCACTGCATTGAGACTGGAAATGTGCAATTCCCAGCCGTATAAACTTGGGGCGTCATCCATTCTTATGGCCTTGCTGAAAGCCTTCTTCGTGTCATGCAGACTTGGGATAGATGTATGTATCTATAATATTTTCAGTTATTCAGGGTGCGTAGTATGAAAGCCTGGGCTATGGGAAGCTGAAAACCGGCATCAGCACCGGCGCTAGCCTGTCCTGCGTAATCCGATCGTCCACAGTCAGCGAGAGAGAGAGAGAGAGACGAGAGAGATATCCCCCACCATTAGTTAGCTAATGTGCTGCAAGTGCAATCCCCGGTTCTTCTACTACCGTACTCCCCCGTAAGCCTACCCGCGACCGAAGATGGTCACACTCCCAGTAAGGTACAAGGCATTTGATTCACTACACTACTCAGTACACTAGATGGTGTGATACCGAGATACATATGGGGGTATGTCGGAGATAGATCATCGATCAGACATCAGCTACCCCTTCAGTGGGAGGTACCCCGTCACCGGACACCAGTAGAGAGGCCATCGAGATCGTGTACTGAATGCCTAGGTACTGTGAGATCATGCGAGCCCTCGAATAAATGTTGATTAGTCATCGTCTAACATAGGTAAAATACTCCTACCATTTTTGGCGATGACATACTTTGATATCGGGATTACCTACTGTCCCCTCCTCTTAAGTCTTTGATCAGACAACTAGCTTAAACTATTATACTGCATGTAATATCGTCGCTGAGTATTTCTTGGAATCACAAGAACGCCCTTCCGCGGTGACGGTGCTTGTCTCTTCACTTTCTTCTTCCTCCTCCCCGAACCATATGTCAGCCTATACACTGGAGCCTAAGCAGTTTATGCGATGATCGCCATGGGCCGGCGTTGCATTGAATATTACTACCCGAGCGTCGCAGTCAATAGGCTATCCGGTGATATACTTGCATAATGCCTTACGCTTTGGAGGACTCGAGATACTATTAGCCTAGGCAAAGGAATAACGTGGAGAAATTTGAATTATGACAGACGGAGAATTGACAATTACACTGCTTGTACCAACAACTAGCATACCGGTATCTAAGCAGAAAAGTTTTCCGGGTGCGGCAATGACAGCCATTCGCCCATATGATACGAGAGAAGAAAGGCCTAGCCAATCAGGGCTTGGTGTGCTTGGAATAGAAAGATTAGAACACTACCTACACTCAATGAGACGAATTTTATAATATATCAAGTATACACTTACAAGTATTGCTCTCATGGCAAGGCATAAGTGACATGCCCAATACGAAGACATTTCATTCAGGATAAAGCTTTATGACACACATGGTAAGTTCTCTTGGCAAGATCTTCACAGGGTCTTGCTGAAGGTCGCTGCTGTTATGATATTAAGTGTTATGACTTTCAAGGTCATTCAACTAACAATGCAAGAATCTAGTTCTGCTCGGGCCCCATATCACAGCGTAGTTTTTAAGGAATTTCTACCTCTTCCTCAGACATATTGTATTTGTAGAAAATAATACAAATATGTTGTTATCCTCTTTGTGATCTGATGACACTTGCATACTTCGGCTTATTGGTGCCCCTAAATACAACCCCAAGAATCGAGAATAGTCAAAGAGTAACAATTAATAGCACGCTAGCTCGGGAGGACCCGACTCAGCTGATTAGGGACTCGGATACCCGTAGTAAGAAATCCAATGTCATAGCAGACCATTTACCAGGAAGGAGCTCATTGTACACAGAAAAGGGGCGTGAGATCAATAAACCCACAAGATGTAGACACAACAACGCCTGTCATCAACGGAAGGGTGCGAGACAGGGCTGATAAGAGTTCCGAAGAGAATTCCTAATCACTCCATATTGTACGTTGTTTGATTATCATGCTTTGGCAGGTCATGTTCCCTCACTAGGCAGGTACCTAACACGATATGCCACTGGTAGGTGTCCCCTTACCAGCCCCAGAGTCGATGACGGTCATGTTCAGAAATAACCGCGGTAGCAAATCATATTTTTGAAACACGGCCTTAATTAGGCAATTAGAATGCGTAGATGTTTGATCAAAAAGCGGCGTGACAAGGGATATATCTATAAATACCTAGGTACTTATTAGGTAAGTATATATGGAAGAAGGGGGTGGGTTGCCTTACCTACCAAACCTGGACACATGTAGGCATTCAGCTGCCAAGACAGTCTCAAGATAGGTAGAGCGAGTAGGTAGCTGGCATGACAAACCCCGAAACTCTAACTTTAATGGCATGGCGAAAGTATATAACAAAACCTAGGTACGAATTTGAGGATCGTGGAATTTTCCTCCCTCTCTCAGTCTTTTGGGACAATAGGTAAGCAAATGCCAAGCGAATATACTTTGATATCAAACCCTATAACCGGCCACTTGTATTAGTGGATAGGTAGTGGACAGCACAGTACGTATTGTCTCGTCGGCCTCGCTTCGATGCCTCCCTTGTTGTGGTGGAACAGCGATTTCTTTACCTCAATGTTTGCGTTGACACGGCCTTCGAAGGCAGAACTGAGAACCTACGTTACCCCTTCAGAGCGGCGCAGAGCAACAGCACCACAGGCTGGGTGAACCTTTTGAGGTACCTAGGTAGGTACTCGAAATGTTTCGCGCTACGAAGGGGGGTGCGAGATGGAGGGGTAGGTATTCACATGTACAGTACCTACCTAGGTACCGGTATGTACGAAGTAGGCATCGGCGCCCGAGGGGGGGGGAGGGCAGAGGGGGAGAGGGAGGGAGGTGGGAGGAGGGCGCTGGACGAACTCGTCCAATCCGTCACCGGAGTCCCCACCAGCCACTGTCCGATTTCACTATGGCGTTCCATTGCATTACCGGAATCAGTCACACGATGCATTAGCGTCAACCGAGTAGAAGTACCTCCAAGTATAACGGGGCTGGGCTAGTGTCTTCAGCAGTGCATTCCGCCGGCGTGGCGAGCGTGGATTGTTTGCCTCGTCGACCTCAGCCGCGTTGGGTACCGAGGGCTACATGGACACCCACGCCACGATTCCATCGGTTTCGATGGGAGTGTGCTCGTGGCGCATGGAAGTCACAGCCTTGGTCGCTGTGCGTTGTTGGGTTGGTCAGAGTTTGGTTGTAGATTAGGTAGGCGGCTCTCGCCCTGCATAGTAGGTAGGTAGGTAGTCCTGTTTGCTGTCCCTTAAGCTTTTACTGCTTAACCTACCAGACAACCTCCCTAAACCTACCAAGATATCTCCTGTACAGGGAGGCATCGTAAATATCTTCAGGTACCTAGTGTAGCGCATGCTATAGGTATGTCTGTCCCGCGCGCCTTGCCTTCCAGAGTGAACCAACCTTAGCAACTCTCCATGTCCCCCTTTCCAACAATAGCATCATCACAATCAACCTTCCAATCCCCACTCCATTCCTGCATTTCCAGTGCACAATCAGCCCTCTGTTTCCCCGTTCGCGGCTTGTCAGCAGGTGTATGACTTTGCCAATTGGCATCTGTGTATTCTCCGGCTGCTTAGGTTTCGTCTAGTTTGCTTCTCTTGACACGCCTCCATTCCAGATCCTTCTGGAAACCCGAGGCTGCCGGCACTGTCCCATACATCAACTGCTCTTCTTATCTTTTCTACTACAATCGTCCCTCAAGCCTCTCTTGATACCCGTCCGCAATTTCATCCGCCCATACAACATCAGCGAGACTCATTTCCCTGGGGTTGCTGCAGAGCCAGTCTTATTTGGACGCCTACTTCGTGCCGAGGACGATCCTAGTCATATCTCACTTTTCTTCTGAGCCGGCAACACTTCGAAGTAGTTAAGTTTGCGCAAAAGTTGGTAAGCACATTCAATCGTCCCTTACACTGACAATATCGGTCTTTTCGTCGCGTACGGGTCTTTTCTCGCCATGCCTCCCTTTCCTTACTACTGTTGCATGTTGTTTGCCGTCATCCTCTTTCTCCATCTACAGATACGGCTATAACTAGACATTCCCGCTGCCTGCACTCCTGTAGCGCGCATTTGTTCATTGTCAAAGAGGCACAGAAGCATACACCACTACACACGCTACTTTAGGCCCGCTACTAGTCTCTCAACCTGATTCGCATTTGTGGGGCTTGCTTCTTGACTTTTTCTGTCGCCTTCTACCTATCACCCCGGACCGCACATTCAAGGGTTCCCCACTGCTTTCCCATATCTCCCTGTAGTACAGATACGCTTGCTATTTCTTCAGTTTAAAAAGGTCAAACATCAAATGAGTTAACACAACCCTGGTGCCCTGCAGATTTTCTACTCTAGCCAGACTACTCTACCTCAAAACAGACGCCTGGTCTAACATTACCACTGTTCAACCGCATCTCGCAAATCGCCAAGATGGTCAAAGAAACGGGATATTACGACTCCCTTGGGGTATGCCTTAGGCCGGCCACCTGATTTTGTCGCTGGAATTCGATCGCTGACGCTGCCTAGGTCTCGCCAACCGCCACCGAGCAAGAGCTCAAAAAGGCTTATAAAATGGGTGCCCTTAAGTATCATCCTGGTACGTTTGGTGATGGCATATGGTTAGTCGCGTAGTATATGCTGAACATCTTGTAGACAAGAACGCCCACAACCCCGCTGCCGAGGAAAAGTTCAAAGAGATTTCCCATGCCTACGAGATCCTATCAGACCCGCAAAAGCGCTCTCTTTATGATCAATATGGTGAAGCTGGCTTGGAAGGAGGTGCTGGTGGCGGTATGGCCGCCGAAGACCTTTTCGCCCAATTCTTCGGTGGTGGCTCATTTGGTGGTGGCCTTGGTGGCATGTTCAGTGGCATGGGTGGCCAGTCCCGTGGGCCTCCTAAGGCGCGAACTATCCACCACACACACAAAGTATCGCTTGAGGATATCTACAGGGGGAAGGTTTCGAAACTGGCTTTGCAACGTTCCGTCATTTGCCCCAAATGCGAAGGACGGGGTGGCAAGGAAGGTGCTGTCAAGCGCTGTCCCGGCTGTGATGGCCATGGTATGAAGACTATGATGCGCCAAATGGGCCCTATGATCCAAAGATTCCAGACTGTATGCCCAGACTGTAGCGGTGAGGGTGAAATCATCAAGGAGAAGGATCGCTGCAAGGGCTGCAGTGGTAAGAAGACCGTTGTGGACAGGAAGGTTTTGCATGTCCACGTTGACAAGGGTGTCCGAAGCGGAACCAAAGTTGAATTCAGGGGTGAGGGTGACCAGGCTCCCGGTGTTCAAGCTGGTGATGTTGTGTTCGAGATTGAACAGAAGCCCCATCCTAGATTCACGCGAAAAGAAGACGACCTTCTCTACCGCTGTGACATCGAGCTTGTCACGGCCCTGGCCGGAGGTACTATTCACATCGAGCACCTGGACGACCGATGGTTGAATGTTGAGATCATGCCGGGCGAGGCCATTGCGCCAGGTGAGTCACCCGCAAACTGATGATATTTCTTTTCGATTCTTGGGACAAAGCTGACATGATTTGCGTATAGACGCTGTTAAGATGGTGCGCGGACAGGGTATGCCTTCGCATCGCCATCATGATTTCGGTAACCTGTACATTCAATTTGCCGTGAAGTTCCCTGAGCGTGGTTGGACCGACGATCCTGAAGCTTTTGACGCTCTTCGAAAAATTCTTCCCGTCCCTTCTATGCAAATCGTACCTCCGGCGGATGCTATGACCGACGTTGCAGATCTAGAGGACTTGGACAACTCTGGTCAAGCCAGAGGTTTTGGGGGTTCCGCAGCTATGGACGAAGATGACGAAGATGGTCACCCTCATGCGGAACGTGTGCAGTGCGCATCGCAGTAAACAGCTCAATTTTGAGACGAAAAGGCCGTATACCTTATATCTCCGGGCACACTGGATCCCCCGAACAGGCTTCAATAGTCATGCAAAACTTCAATTGCACTGATTAGTTGAAAACTGTATTTACGGCGCGACGTTTTGAAGAGACGAAGGTTCAACATCATGGCTTTTCACGAAGATCTACATGCTAAGGGGTTTTATGAGATAAAAGCGACAAGGGGTATACAGATTATATCTCTGCCTAAGAGCTTATATGATATGATTCTGTGGCGACCGCGCTCATCTTCTGAGCATATTCCTTTTGTGTCGTGTTGCGTTGTGAAGCAGGCGTTCAGATAGGACATAGAGGGATAGGGACAACTGCCGTTGTTTAATTGACATTTGCATTCTGAAACTGAAGTTGCTCAAAGATGATTGAAAACAGGCCCAGTTAAGTGGTTCAATAAGTGCCATGATGGCACCCTGCCATATTTATCTACATATTTCCGGTGGTTATATGTACATGCAAGCCATGTAACTACATATGGGCAAATTATTGGCCACCGAAATCCCTGTCATCTTCATAGCACTTTTACGAAAGGCATCGTTGGTTGACTTGCAATATCGAGGAATATAGACGCTTAGTCATAACATCGCAATAGAAGTCATGACGGCTAGCTTACTACCTAGATGATGCGCCAATATACCTCTGGTTCTAGCTGGTTCATGTACGACTCTTTCTTCAACGCTAATACAAAGACACAATTATTATGAACAGTGAGATGTTCGTCAGGCATACATGACCCTTCTATCGTAATTGTAATAGAACCAATCAGTCTTAGACTTGTTGACTAGCTTATTCCCTTGTTTCTGAGCTTTGCTCAGGCATCTCTGAGGTGCCTTCATACCCACCTTCGTCATTACCCGTTTTGCGCAGATTCTCAACTGTGTATATCAACTTGTCTAAATCATCACAGGAGAGAGGCGGCTGTTTGTTTGACGAGTTGGTAGTGTCATGGATATGTTGCCGAGGTACCCAGGCCGTTCCGTCACGCTCGAACACTGATATTTGTCCGTCACCGTCTGGTACATCTGTTGCTACTAGCAGAGACAGCTCCGTTGAGCCAATGGTCATGATATCTAGAGGATTTCCGTGCACTGTGAGCGTGAGTCTATGTAAGACGGAATTGTCGGCTTGAAGCTCATAGACGAAGATCGCTGGAGTCCTGATGTTGATGTTGTCAGCAGCCTATACTTGCTTTCCCCCCCCTCTCTCGTCAGCGCTAAAAGCCTGTAATGCTTACCGTTCACATATAGCTGCTACAAAGCATTCATCTCCCATGACGTACGATATCAGTTTCGTGACTGCGATCTTGGTTGCATCTGGCAGGACTTCGCGAACGTGGGCCAACAAATCAACAGTGCCTAGCAACTTCCCCGCCAGCCAGTCCCACACGAAGAGCGAGTTATCCCCGCCCCCAGATATCAAAACGCCAGGCCGAGAGCGGGGGTTACAGAGCGCTGCGACGAAGGACCCGTGCCCTAGACAATACGTCTCGATGATGTGAGACTGGGGAATGCCGCGGGAAACACGGATGTGCTCGTCGCGGTCGGCCGTGATAACGTATGGTCTGCCTTGTGCGTCTTTTGCGGTCAGGACACACGTTAGCAGCGACACGTGGCCGAGCAGAACCTCATGCGCAAATTGAGGACCGTCCTTGGGGAGATCTCGCTTTGCGTTGGCCTCACGTTGGCGCTGCTGGTCCTCGAGCGCTCGTCGATTGCGCTGTGAATGCACCGTCAAGACATTTGCCCCACGCAACGGTTCAGGGGTAACCGGTGCTGGTGTTGAGGCGGAAATAACTTCTTCTGATTGTGCGATCAGAGGCAATGCGTAGACGTCACCAAATTTATCAGCGCTGAGGATTGTCTGTCCATCAGCGGTGAGAGTGAGAGAACACGGACGCTTAGGCATAGCTCTGAGTATTCGTGTGAGCATGGTATATTGAGGTTGGTTCCTTGGATCAGAAATTTAGGGGTTGTTAATCATACCGTTGACTGATTTCTTTAAGTGACCCTTTGCCGTCATGCTCGAAAACCCAAAGCGTCTTGTCTTGCCCCGTCACTGCTATCACATGGCTCCCATCTTCGGTTGCCGTCAGAAGAACTACGAAGGGCATATCTGGCGTTGGCGGCTGCCGGTTTGTTCTGCCTTTCTTCTGACTCTTGCTCCCACTTGTTGGCGCATCTGGCTTTCCCTGGCCAGTCTCTGCGGCGCCGTTCAACTCAACATCGTCACAAGCTAACTTGCGCCGTTTTGACGGCGGCTGCTGCCCCGTCCGTGTTCCATCCTCTGAACCGTCATGCGCATCTTCGGTCTCGTCGACATTTACAGCTTGTTTTAAGGACGGGTGAGTCCATGAAAACAAGGAGTGAGAGCTCACGCCGAGATCGTATGTCTGAATGCTGCATCCCCTCGCGGCGCAGAATAGCGTGTTCCCCCCCAGCCGACTAAGGCACTGAAAGGGCAAACCCATGTTGAATTGATATGATATTGAATATCTAATCACGACAAAATGTGGCACTAACAGGGGGTGGAAGGCGAGATCTCGAAAATTTGTTACCCTAGCGGCTTGTTGGAGGGTACGGAACTAAACCATTCAAGGTTTATCAAATGCGAGAAGAAGCTGAAAGAGGCAAATGTAGATTTTATATCAAGGCCTGTAATTTGAGACAAGACCTGAATAGTCCGATAGTATGGATATGATTATACGATCCACGAATTGCCACCTTTGCCTGCGCGGTTGAGTTGATAATTTTCGGCAAGCAATATGTCACTTGTAAGTAACTTGATATGTGCCAAGGTATATATGTAGAACTTGAAGTATACAATATCAACCTACATACATGTACATATGGTATATGGTACCGGTAGGTAGGTACATACCTACATATCCAGGTATCCAAAATAGAATTATGGAGCACGCAACCTTTCCGAAGCACCGTCTGCCCATTAAAAGCGCACGCAAAGACTGTGGCGCAGCCTAGCATCAGCCCCTTTGCCTTGGTCTCACCTGGGCAGTTGCTTGCTGGCTCGCGACAGAAGAAAGTCAATTATAATACGACATCAAACGGCTTTAGTTAAGACACCCGTAGCCATCGATGCGCAATTGGTGATGAAGTCCCCGAACAGCTTTATTTCCGAGCTCTCCTGATACCTCGACGGCCTGAACCCATATTACCAATTGTATGAAGCTCCGACTTAGCGTGTCTACGTCGCGCGAGCTTGCCAACTCGATCAGCAGCAATTTAGACACCGGGAAGATAACGACATCCCTACCATGGCGCAGCTACTACAAGATCTCATATATTCTTTCGGGAATTGCTTGAACTGCTTTCCAGGGTCCCCAACTCTCAAGATCAATAGCCGCTCCTTCAAGATCCTGCGCTTACTCGGAGAAGGTGGCTTCAGTTATGTTTACCTTGTACAAGACACGGCGACAGCCGAGCTATTCGCTCTAAAGAAAATTCGATGTCCTTTTGGTACCGAGTCCGTCCAGCAAGCCATGCGTGAAGTCGAGGCGTACAAGACGTTTGCGCATACACCTTCGATTATCCATAGCATCGACTACTCAATCGCGAGCGAACGGAACGACGCCGAATCAAAAACAGTCTATGTGTTGCTGCCATACTATAGGAGAGGAAATTTGCAGGATATTATCAATGCGAATCTAGTCAACCACACCAACTTCCCTGAAAAGGAACTCATGCGCTTGTTTTTGGGTGTTTGCAAAGCTATGAAGTTCATGCATCAATACCGCGCTCCACGTGGTGGAGAGCGTATGGAAATGGGGAATACGAAGGCCGGCGAGGAGGATCAGAACGGGGGGGCCAAGAGGAATCGAGCCTCAGCTGCTGCCGATGCCGACGATGAGACGGAACAGGCGAGGCCTCTAATGGTTGAAGAGCAGGTTGTAGCGCCAGGCGAGCAGCGATCCTGGGCACACAGAGATATTAAGCCAGGTAAGTCGTTTAAACATGAAGCTCGTAGGTCGACCAGTCTAACCAAGGGCCCGCTAAAGGCAACATTATGATTGATGACTCCGGATCGCAACCAATCATTATGGATCTAGGCTCAATTGCAGAGTCGCCAATAGCGATTACATCACGGTCTTTAGCCATCGCCACACAAGACACAGCGGCAGAACACAGCACCATGCCTTACCGCGCCCCCGAGTTATTTGATGTGAAGACGGGGACGGTTATTGATACCAAGGTAGACATTTGGTCGCTGGGCTGTACATTATATGCTTGTCTTGTAGGAAAATCGCCTTTCGAAATGCGTAGCGACGAAACGGGTGGCACTCTCAGCATGTGCGTCTTGGGTGGCGACTGGCGGTTTCCCGACGAAGGACCACAGAGAAACAAGAAGGGAAAGAACACGGCTAGTGCAAATTCCGGCTCCGAGAGCGGCGTAATTAGTGAGCCTATCAAGGAAGTAGTGAGGAAATGCCTGAAGATTGAGCCCAGTGAGCGGCCGGATATTGACGAATTGATAACGATGACAGAGGAGGTTATTAGCGAGCTACCCGACGACGAGGTATAAGGTCGTCTCTTCGAGGCCCGGCGGTTTTCTTTCTTTCTTTTATTTTCTTCTAGGGCTCATTTTATTTGTACTTTCAATTTTTCGTAGGCGGGTTCTCATTGTCATGATTGTTTCTACCTGCTAGCGTAGAAAGGCGTACAGATCTGTTGGTCACGATGTCACTTTATAGACATTGTATTTTCTAGGCAAGCTTGCTGAGCTCTAAAGCCAGTACACCTTTAAGTTGTATGAGTATAATATTTCTATGATACCATATACCTCAGGTCACGCAAGTTAGTTCAGTTCAGAGACCTGAGAGTCTGTGATACCTGCTGACCCAATGCTAGTAGTAGACATTGGTCACAATACCTACATTATGTACTTAGCAATGGCCAGTGCGCTCCACTTTATTTTGCCAATCAACCCAAGGCCGCATCTTTCACGCTCAACTTGCATTCAAACGATCAGTACCTAAGTTTCAATTTCATCAATTGAAAGCGTTCGTAAAATCACTTAGTGGTGTGGCTTCATTAGCTCATGCCAGAACACTGAATTTCGCCGCAATCCACCTCCTGTCCACGCAAATATAGCAAGTAGTGGTAGGAAAACGACATCAGTTAATATGGCGCCGGATGAAGATGACGACTATATGAACATGACCTTTGAGGAGTGCCCCACGACAATTGAGACATCACTACAGAGACGACAGCGACTGAAGCGCGAAGGTGAGATCAAGGGGCGCGTCAAGTCCAAGGTTGAACTGGCAGCCGAGGAGCGGGAGGCCCGCGAGACCGCCTTGTCCAGGAACATGCTCGAGGGCACACAAGCCAAGAAGAGCAAAGGTCTCGCCATGATGGCCAAGATGGGCTTCAAAGGCGGTGCGCTGGGCCGCAAGGAGAACCCAGACGCTCGTCTCGAGCCAATCCGGCCCGAGATGAAAGACGACCGCGCCGGCATCGGCCTAGATTCCGAGCGGAAGCGGAAACTGAGGGAAGCGGCGGAGAGCACAGAGAAAAAGGTCAAGGTCGATGAGGCCGAGTATCGCGATCGCGTGCGCAGGGAGCGCGAGGCAGTGCGGTACGAGCGGATGGCCTACGCTGCTATGAATACTTGTGAGCGCATGGACGAGAAGAAGAGGCAAAGCGACACCCCCACTACCGGGGTCGCGGCGAACTCTGACATTGAGAAGAAGCGGATACTTTCCACGAGGCCGCTGAAATCTATACCCGTTGTGTGGAGGGGATTGATTCGTAAGCGTGAGGAGGTGGAGCGCGACCGCAGAATGAAGCACGATCTGCAGCAGACATCCGCACCACGCCTGCCCGCGTATGAAGACGACCTTGAGGACGAGGACGACAGAAAAGCTATGGGGAAGACGCAAACTGCCTACGCCGTGGTTGAGGACCTTGACGAGGAGGACCCAGAGCTTGACGAGTTCAATGCCCATGAACCTGATGTCAGGTTGCAGCGCATCGTAGAACATCTCCGGGCGGAATACCACTACTGCTTCTGGTGTAAATTCGAGTACCCCGATGATACAATGGAAGGTTGCCCTGGTCCAACAGAGGATGATCACGACTAGGATTTGGCATACCTACCAACCACCCCACCGTAGGCTAGTGGCTTGTTGAAGATTTGAGATTGTATGTTTATCGGCTCAATACAATACGGCATTCAAGTTGACTGGCTTTAAATAACGCCTCCGTCCTTAATGATTGGCTGCTTATTGCTGTTTGATAACTTGATACTAGGAAATGCTGTCCCTTTACATAGTGCACATCTCAAGAGAAGGGACAGCTCATAAACAAGCTCCTCGCAGGAAAGCTGACTGCCCCTTTCAGATTCTCATTATCCTTGTTAACAACTTGCCTTATAACCGGCAGCTTGAATTAAGAATGGAAGCGGCACATAACATCTAATACCACGTATGCCCAAACAATTCTTTACTAAATCTTCTTGGAGGAGACTCCTTCTTCCACACCGATATCCTCATTCCTGTCATATCTCGTGCGTTAGCGGTTGCCAGAGATATGGCCATGTAGTCAATATATCCGGGGTACGCTCACCAGACTTCAGGCTTTTCTGCGATGAACTTTTGCATCAGCTCCCGGCACTCGGGTGAGTCGAGCAAGACCACTTCGACACCCCGCTGCTTCAGATATGCCTCGCCGCCCATGAATGTCCTATTCTCACCGACAACGACCCGAGGGATGCCGTATAGAAGGCATGCGCCGGTACCTTTTTGGGAGGAAAGGTCTCTATTTAGCTAAGCTCTACTATTTTGTTTACCTTCTTTTCTTTTTGTCGTCGCCGTCACCTTACACTCCTGCCATATACTAGATACCTTGAAAGAATGTTCTTTGTACATGCTAGAAATATGTAGGAAACTATGGGCCTTACACATGTCGCACGGCGATAGGGTCGTATACATCGTACTACCCCGGTACGCGGACGATGGCAAGCGGCCAGCATTCTGCAGACATGAGGTCTCGCCCTGGAAAACAGTCGCGAAGCCTCCTCAGCACGTCGCTTCCTCGTGAAGATACCAGAGACTTCGTTGAGAAGCAGTTGGTTCTCTGTAGGGGAAAGAAGAACAAGTGACAGAGAGGAGTCGGAACGTAGCTCACTCACGTGAAGGATCGGATTGCCGGCTTGTATCCTCATATTATGGCCTCGGCCGAGCACCCTGCCATCGGCAGAAACGAGGGCGGCTCCGATCTAGATGTAAGGACGTAATCAGCCGGACCAACTTGCTGGCTGTCTTTCGCCTTCCCGAAATTACACACCGCTTGACCACGTGGTGATACGTGCGACCTTTACTTACGGGTATCCCGCCTTCTTCATACCCCTTACGTGCTTCCTCGAGCGCAAGTTCGAGACCCTTATGATCGTCCATCGTGAGCTAGACACTAGATTGCTGGCAAGCAATACCTCGCACGCTTTTACTCAAAAATTATAAATTGTACTAGACACATACGTGTACATACGTACATGGACTCTGAAGCACTTGCACTACTATGTATGGTGGTATACTAGGGATATAATAGTCGAGGAGTGAAGTCGAGTTACATTTAGTCCGATGTGGGTAGTTGATTAGAGGTGGGGTCTGATGTTTGGTTCTACATAGAAGCATGCCGAGGGCCGCTTTCTCGGCACTCTATTACCACCGAGAGAAGGAGAGTAACCTCGACTATTACACCACCCGTCGTAAACCCGTTTCTCTCTGAATGCCCTTTTAATTAGCTGGTAATCTAGCTATTCACACAAAAGTAGGTCTCTACTCATACTTTTCTGAAAGCGCACCAAGCCCAGGCCGGATCCGCTCGCTGCAAGGACCGAAACTTCGTTCGCCACTTCCTGCTTCTTACATAGCGCATACATAGATTCTTGGTGGAGCTCACTTCCCATAACTATAGTCGCGTCACAAGGGATCATAGGTCATGTAGCGTAAGTACAAAATCTACCTAGGGACCCGTTTACTAGCACACTGCCTTTTCTGGACTTTCATACCTTGTGCTGTCGCAAGTATGTTGCCAGGTCAGCGGATATCTTCAAAACTCTACCTGCATATACCCTTCACAAAAAGATGTAGTTCGAGTTCAAATAGAGTGGAGAGTTGGTATCGTTTGAAGTAAGAGCGGAGATGAGGCGCACTGGCCTTATAATACATTTTTATACAGGACGCACCACTTCACCACTTTGCCCTTCTACTTCATGGCTGCGATCAGATCATCCAGTGCCCGAACTCGACAGTTCCAGGTAAGGGAGCCGTGCGTTTCGTCTTCGATCTTTAGTCGCGCATTCGGACCTAGTCTAGCGGCAATGTTCACACCCTGACTCGAGGGGACAAATGTGTCGTATTTTCCATACCACAGATGGATAGGTAGATCGTGCCGAATATCCTGGATTTGAAAGCCGAAGTTGTAGCTCTCCAGCTTCCCGTCGAGCGAGAAGCCATAAAAACCCTGGTTGTACGCTTCACGATGATTCCGCACTAAAAATCGGATTAGATCGGGATCTTCCATAGCCGCGGCGTCCTTTGGATGGGCCGTTGATTTAGCCTTGGACCATTCTCGTTGGAATCGATCGAACCGCTCTTGGTCAGTCAGGTCGAGCCGTCCAAATGTCTCTCGCGAGAACCACCACCGACAGGCCCATTGGAAATAAGCGAAGCCGAAGGTGAAACCCGCCCAATGCCACCAACCCACTAGATAATCTTCCGTTAGCAGGTGCTATTCAACTCACGATATGGAATTGTACTGGAAACCTTGGAGCGGCTTTGAGACAAGGTAACGGCCTAACCTAGGCGTGTTTAGAAAAAGAAGACATCTATATAGAATACTTACTGCCCTTTTTCCCGACTTCAGGCGGTCCTAATCCACATATAATGCACACTGCCTTGAGCTTGTCGGCTGGCAACGCTGTTACACACGCCGGAGTCAGTAATTGTTAGATAGGGGAAGGGTTCAGCTCATATTTCGGGAGCATGTAAGAGCACTGAGGCCCGAAGCCTGCTTAAGGGGGAAATAAATGATTCCAGGGAACTAACCTTTTGCACAGGCCAGAGCATATGGGCCGCCCCCTGAGATTCCAAGACAGCCATAACTATCTAAACCGAGGTGTTGTGCCAGGTATTCTATGTCCTTCACATGATCTAGAATAGCTCGGTTTGGCTGTGGTGAACTCAGACCGTAACCAGGTCGGTCCACCGAGATGATGCGGGCCCGAGGTGTGATAGCTGGTGCATCGAAGAGGGCACCTTCCAACCGCGAGCCTGGCAACCCGTGCAGAAAAAAGATGGCAGGCCCAGTCAGCAAGCCATATTGGGCATATCCCAGTGTCCGGCCATCAGGCAGAGTCAATTTAGACGAACTATCGGTATCGAGGCGATAGCGGTTGGGGGAGTTCTCATCCATGTTCCCTGATGCTACGCCTAGATACTGATGATTGACTTTTGTTAGATATTGCTAGAGCCCTAGGGGATGTGCATTACAGCTTTTACACAAATTGCAAATGATGGTGTCGGTTGGACTACCGTAGATATAACGAGTCTGCGAGCGGCAACGTACGTTCCTTACCCCGCAACCGCCAAGCGGGTTGTCGGCTCGATTCTGTAGAGGCAGCGCGTAGTCTTACCAAGTGCGTCGTATGGGCAGGGATCTTTGGAGCCTCCGTGGCATACCCTTGAAGTAGCAAGGCGCAGAAGGAGGAAAGAGGGCGACACACTTGATCCGGTCTGTCCGGGGCAGAGCGCAATGGATCACCGCCGGTCGTCAGGCCAATATCGTGGTCATCTCATTCTCGTCAACAGGATCGCCAGACTCCCTGAGGACCCGATTGGTCTTCTTCGCGCATCGCGACCACCTATTGGTGGTTTCAGGTAATGGGGTGTATTGAGAGCTCAATCTTGATATTGTTGAGCCTCGAGCTACCCGCAATTACGGATGTGATATTGCCACTTAAGTATAATACTGTCACTTCCACTTCGCGGCTGTGATCCCTAAGCTTCTCTCATGCTTGGTTTGAGTAGGCAGGCAGGTAGGAAATGCTCAGGAAGTAAGGACTGTGATCATAATCTTTAGTCGCGTTTTTCCCGCAACAATATTGATAGAGCGAAGGTGCTACTAAGTTCGTTAAGTACTACGTACCTACATCAGGCCTATGTACGTATTTACTAAAATAAAGAAATACCTAGGTATCTAGTAGGTACCTACCTAGGTAAGGTACCGTATATGCAGCATTGCCAATCTCACTACCTGCCTGTCTGAACGCCCTTGCCAAACGCCACGGACCGCACAAATGATACCGTACCTTTCAGTATACATATACCTACTATATACTGATAATGCTCAAACTCAGAACGATGCCTTTGCCACGAACCATGTTGCAGTTATAGATGTGAGAGTATAGAAACAAGCGTGCTATGCTTACCATTATTCTAAACCCTGATCTTTATGGTTTGGCCAGAGTCTAAATGACGGTTCCTATCTTGCTCGCTTTTTAATTCTGCGTGTAACATTCCACCTATATATTACTACCTATGTAGGTACCTACCTGGTATCTAGGTAGTCGTGCCCCTGGGTGTCGTCAGGTCCCATTCTGCTATGCACCCCTCACATGGATCTGCCATGGATCAGTCTTGCCTAGGTATGTATGTAGGTAGATACCTACATGGAGACGGGTACATAGGCAAAGGTAATAAACCTTGTATGAATAGACATCCATCAACTAATTTCAAAGGTAAACCTACATCTGACCCATGCGTGATAGTGTTATGTGCAATGCAAGTATTCCAGGGTACCTAGGTAGTGCATGTAGGTACCTGGGAGCATTGAACGGTATTAGTGGCTACCTATATGGTACTATGGAGGTTAGCCTGGTTCAACGATCGGCAGGTAATTGGGCGTAGGTGGCTCAAATAGGTCATGCTAGGTAAGTACTTGTAGGTACGTAATGAATATGCCCCCTAGTTGTACCTGATGGGGTAAATACTCTGTGAATGTACTAAAATGCATGTATTATATACATACCAACTGGTACCTACCTACTGTAGATATATCGATCGATCCCTGCGATGTCATGTGACTTATTCGCTAATTTCGACTGGGAGCGAGGATTTTGTTCCTTCCTTACCTCTGTGACCTGTAGCCAGCACCAATGTCAGGATTCTCTGTCTCAAGAACCCAGAACCACTGACTCGGATCAATATTTGTTTCATTCATCATGACAAGTAACATGCATCGTCCGTGAAGACAGTCGTGCTTCACTCATAACGTGGGAAGAATCCATAGCTCTGATTTATAGCGCGAATAAAGACTACATAATATTCGTTCTCAAAATGCTGTAGAGAGTAGGTATAAGTGTAGAGAGATTTGGTGGGGGATTCAAAGGAGGCGAAGGAGGGTATAGACACCTGTAGTTGGGTACATCTACGCATAGGTAGAAACAAGGGTGGAGTTGAGATGTTTCGTGTGCACATTTACCAAGCATTAGATCAGATTGAACACACTTGCTAGAGATCACTTTAAGTCAAGGGTGACAGCCGCCTATGCCACCGCCTTGTGACTTTCAAGACAGACAAGCACTCCCGTCCGAGGGGGGACCAGTGACTGGCGGATATGACGGGGCGAAAGGAAAAAATTGTTGGGGTCTTGCAGGCTGAACATACATCGAGCGAGAACTATTGTGTCGTCAGTACCAAACTCGCCAAATGCACCATGTCCAGATATACTAAAGAGGTAGGGTAAATATCATCTTCAGATACAAGCGACATAGAATACTCCCAGTATGCAGATCGTCTATTGTTTTTTTTCTTTGAATGAGAGAGAGAGGGAGAGACAGATATATCGTTGTCTTGTAACTATGCTTATCTCTCAAACCGGCCAGCCGCCGATCGTGGTCGCTACAATCGGGAAAACATGCAAAGCCTTGGGGCAAGATACGTGATGTACCTATTTGCCACCCACCCACTCAGAAGCATCAACAATAATCTAAGTTTCTACATCTTAAATGAATCCCATAGAATCACGAGTGCAGAATGAATGTCTCCCCAAAATCCCGAGCTGTAGGCGCTGTGATGGGGAGCGGCGGCAATGTTGGCTTTTAGATTGAGATGATGAGGTGAAGTCGAAAAGCACATGCAGGTTTGGGTGGAGAACAGGGGGGGAGGGGTCTTAGCGTGTCCATTGTGTGGTGGAGACGCCTTTGCTCCAAGACCACACTAGAAAAGCCCTGTCTCGCCTCTCTGCCTCTGTAGTACTTTACACTTCATAGGTAGGTACTGCATACAGGATACAGGACTCTATTAAGGAGTGCTTAGATACCTACCCACTGGACTTACCCAGAATACTTACGTCTAAAGTTGCATTCTTCGACTTGGGATGATACAAGTGGCCTAAACCAAGTGTACTCGGCACCGTGCCTAGTGTATACCTATGTAGGTATCTACCTTCATACATACATAGGTAGGTAGCATTGGAGGGACTGAAATACCTGCTGTCCTGCTGTCTATACATTCCAGTAGTGATCACTCTGAATACTCATAATATGTATTCATGTGGCAGTGAGAAAGAACTAACATTATCTAACGATAGGCAGCTTGGTAGGTAGGTAGTCTTAAAGGTGGGAGTTTATGTACATAGTAGTATGCCTCCCATGTATGTACATATGTAGGTAGGTAGGTACCTTAGGTAGGCACTCTTCGTTTGGCACACTACTAGTAGGTGTAGCGAAGTTGTTTATCTGTATCGTGAGGGATGGAGTGATTCTGTAAATGTGTCTCCTGCCTTCAGTCTTCCCATGCTCCTGTCACATTTCCTGACTGGCCTAATTGCTGTAGAAATAAATCTGGCCTATTACCGATGCGGCGTCACTAGGTACTTACTTATCATGGGTTTTTGCCTATCTGGGTAGCTATTCTCACATAAGTAGGTACTGTACTCGCAGCAGCAAATGAACCTACCTAGATAGGCCAGAGTAGGCATATCAAGCTTCCCTGATATTTCAGCAATACGCAATACGCTAATGGCCTATGCACCTGCATGCACAAGCGCAAGAAAACAGTGTCAATGGGCTGGAAGAGCAGAGAAGACTCAGAAGAGGGGGCGGCAGACAAAGCCATGTACACTACCTTGACATGGCCAACCGCGATATACATAGGTATATATATCCTACTTCTAATGCGATGCCTAGGAATAGGGACGATACCCTAGCTTTGATTATTACCTACCTACCTACCTACCTACATACGTGCGTAAGGACGTACGGACGTAGGACCTATCGTGGTGTTGTCTGGGACCTCAGCTGCGTTATGCGATGAGGTACATGGTAATAGTAGAAGTAGTCTGGAGTAGGGAAGGGCAACAGGTGGTGGACAGGCCATGTGGACCAGGCAGGGTAAGGCTATATAGGCATGTGGCAATATCAAATCAGCTTCTGGCAGTTTTTTTTCTCCGACGACCGACCCTCTTTCTCGAAATTATCCATCGCCTTACCCTCCTCGTATGTGTGTACCGTGTGTACCTGTCCTGACCGCATTAATCACTTCACAAGCACAATAGTAACTTACTTGGCTGATAAAATACTCTTTTATATAGCGACAAACGTGTGCATGCGTACCTCTTGTCAGTATCTACTTACGTACCTACCTACGTACCAATCATGCATGCACTATAGTTACCATATGGTGTATCTGAGTACATGTACCGGTATGTAGGTAGGTATGTATTTATGTATTTATTTATGTATGTATGTATGTAGGTGGGTATGTAGGCAGAAGTAGGTGGTAGCAGAGTGGTAGGCAGGCATGGAATGTAGGTACTACACAGGTGCGTTTCATTCATTCTTACAACCACACATCCTTGCCACACCGGCCAATACCGAGCCTGTTGACTCGGGAGACACGTCAATGGCATCAATGAGTGAATGAATAAAGCCCTCCATATCCACACTAATGCCTCCGTCGTCGCTTGTTCCCTCCTTACCGTCGCCGCAGTGCCTACAGGCCCGTCCACTACCTTAGCTTAGGAGGTACATGTATGTATGTATGTATGTAGGTAGATAGGTAGGTCTATATCAAATGAAAACCTACATATATAATGGATATCGTACATACCTGCTAGGGACGGGCACTCCGCCTCTAGTTTTGAAGTATTGCGTGAAATCTTCCAATGCCATGTATGTAGAGTAGGGCATGTCCTTATCCTTTTAATCTGACTACCTGCCTACCTATCTATCTACCCAGTAATCCGCTACCTGAGTAGGTAGGGCTGGAGCATCTTGCAACGCAGAAGAACAAACACGGCACAGCCTAACGGTAAGCGGGCACTTGATCTGCTTAGGGATTTCGCCGACTTTCTCTTTCGAGATATCAAAAGGGCAGTGACTAGTTCGCTCGGCCTAGAGTTACATGAGTATCCACCGGAATTGCTAGTCTGGTGGCATTGAATCTTCTTTCTCATCCATCTGGGCCTGTTCGCTGGCTCGGTGCTTCCACGACTGACCCCGGCCCATTACCAGCTGCAGACCCTTCTTCTCTGCATTGCATATTCGCTCCCATCATCGTCATCGTCATCATCCCAATCCCAATCCCAATCCCAATCTCCATCGCCCACGCCAGTTGCTACTATAGGTAATCCTGAGAACTGTGCTCCATGCTGCTAGATAGGCATACTTACAAACCACCCTTACCCACCCACCAGTCCCTCCACCCATCCGCCCATATACCTTCGTACGCCTGGCCATCTGCCCACCTGGCTGCTTCGTCTTTCCATATCATACCTTGCCTCGCCCACATACTTGTCAAGTTGCCCTTCGATTCCGTGCTGGGCCAAGGTGTTACTAACTGTGTGTGTGTGTGTGTGTATGCGTGCGCCGTAGTGAGTGAGTGAGCGAGCGAGCGAGTGCGTGGTAGTGTGGTGTGCGCTCTGGTCTGCGCGCGCGTGTGTGGACCTTGGACCGTAGGCAGACCGTGGACCGTTGGACCTTGGATGCCGACTTTGAAGGGTTGGCTTGTCCCGCCGCCTCGACCTCCCCCGTCAACATTGATGCTTCTTTTAGCTAAAACTACCTTTCATCCTCCCCGTCCCACACCATATTACGTCTCTCTCTCTCTCTTTCTCTCTCTTCCTCTGCCTCCCTCACACTCACACTCACACTCTCACACACATGCACACGCACATATACTTTACTCATCCAACTCTCTTCTCCCATACTTGTAATCTTTAGTCCACACACTTTCCAACTTTTACCCACACTCCCTGTCCCCCAAGACATTTGAACTGCCGGCTCGTTCTCTCCCTCGTGTCCATTGTTCCATCTTCTGGGCTATATCCTATCTCTGCTTCCGCATTTTGCATCCCTCCATCTCGTTCTCACTGGTTTTCACTGGCTGCCACAACGGTCCCTTGATATAGTCCGGTGTGTTATCGTCTCAGACGCGCCGGCTAGCTTACTTACTCACACCCTGGTGCACCGGCTGGCTATCGTGTCACTAGCAAAACGTCCACTCTGGCTTCCAGCGCGTGGATTCTTGGCCCGTCAGAGGGGATTCACTTTGCCATTGTTCTCTGTAGTTATTGCATTTGTACTTGTTCTGGGACCTTATGGACGTAGAGCTTTACTATTCCTTGTCATCGCTACGCCGTATCTCCTCGGCGTTTCCTGTGTCACATTACATGCGCCGCGTTCTGATCGCCCACCATGGCACAGAAGACAAGCGACTCCGATGATCAGCCAAATCCTTCGTCATCCTCGACCAAGGAAATCCCTGGGTCCGCCGCCGCCCAAAAACAGACAACGTCTCACACATCTAGTAGCCCTGCACCTGCACCTCCAAATGCACCCACGCCTACGCCCCAATCTTCTTCATCCACCATCACCACCACCACTAAGCCTCTTGACTTCAAGCAATCTGGAGAAAATGCCGCCAACGCCAACACCCAGCCCATGAGCAAGTCCCACTCGGCGGCATCGAGCACATTGTCCAAAGACGTCATGGCTGGACCGTCACCGTATGGCACCCGTTCTCGAAATCGTGGTCAGGCACGGCCCAACTATGCCGAGGACAGAGATCTGGATGTTGAGATGGAGGACGCATTTCCCGAAAAGAAGGATGAGGAACCCAAAAAGGGCGTACGACAAACCAATACAACGATGAACGGGACGAGCGATACTAGCAAGACTACAGCATCAAGCTCGCGCAAAGGCGCTGCAGCAGACGATTCCAAGGTTTCAAGTTCTCACGGCTCTAGCAAAGACGCGCATTCCACACCTACGCCCGCGAACGCGACCGGCCCCGCAACCTCCTCAGGTACATCTAAAAAGCGTAAAGCCGCAACACAAGCATCTATGAACAATATGCACAGCCAAGCTAGCACGCCAACACCGACGCCGACTGCGTCAGCTGCTACAGGTACAAGGCGAGGCGCTGCTCAGGCAGTAGCGCAGCCTAGCGCAGGATATAGGGAGACCAACATGCTCAGCTTTGATAAATGCGGTGGAATACCAAAGGATGGCAAAATGGTTGCTGATGACGGGACCGTGCTAGAAGCAAATGGTAAGATGGTGATGTGTGCCTAGTGTTTTTGACTCGGCTGGCTGACAGAATCCGCGCAGACCACGTGTACCTGGTGTGCGAACCCCCCGGGGAACCCTACTATCTAGGGCGCATCATGGAATTTCTGCACATGCAGAACGATCCAAAAAAGCCAGTAGATGCATTAAGAATTAATTGGTATTATCGGCCAAAAGATATTGGCAAAAGGGTCAATGATACGAGATTGGTGTTTGCTACCATGCACTCGGACATCAGTCCGCTGACATCGCTACGCGGCAAGTGCCAAATCCGCCACAAGGCCGAGATTGAGGATATGGACGCTTACCGAAAAACCCCCGACCGTTTTTGGTATGAGAAACTGTACGACCGCTATATTCAGAAACATTACGATGTAATTCCTTGTTTCCAGATCGTCAATGTGCCGGAGAAGGTGAAGAAGGTGCTGGATGAGCGATGGAAATATATCGTCGTTGAGCAGGGCCGTGGCAAGGAGTTCACGAGTGCTGTGAAGCTATGTAAGCGGTGCAACGGATACTGTGCCAGGTACGTTTCCAGCAAAGGGCGGCGCCGCCACCTCCACTCCCTCGCTTGCTCGGGATCTCACTCTGGGCCCCACCCCCTAGATTATACAGTGATTATACAGTGGGGAATCCTCAGCTCATACTGGCTAACCATTGGTGCATAGTAATGACTCGGTTGATTGCGCGGTTTGCCAGCAGACATATCACATGAACTGTGTTCGTCCTCCCATACTGAAGAAACCATCACGCGGGTTTGCTTGGGCCTGTGCTGCCTGTAGCCGAGCCCAAGAGCGGAAGCTGGAGGCTAGGCACACTCCAAGCCTCTTGGATCCGCATCACGAAGGAGAAGAAGAAGAGCTCTGGGACGAAGAGGATGATGCAATTGACACCAATCGCACAAGCCCTTCTGACGGGATTGATGACTCACATAAGCCTGCCACCGAAGAACAAATGTACCACGCTAGCTTATGGCCATATCGCTACTTAGGCCAACACTGCAAACCAGAGGATGCACTTGACTACGATGACAGGATCTATCCACGAGCCGGGTCGCGTCTTGGTCCAAAGCATCAAGCGACTGTACTGCCATGGCCGGGTCGGCCTGTTAAGCTGGTCAAACCAATTGAGATTAAAAGAGGCAGCAAAAAGGACGCAAAGGCAACTAAGGAGGCTCTTGCAGCGGCGGCCGAATCGGAGAAAATGCGTCGTGAAAAGCGCCCATGGATCCAAGATGAGCCGCCGGGATATGTTCCCCGAGGAGAAGATTTCGATAATGACGACGCGAACAACACAGCGCAATTGTTATGGAAACCCTGTGATGATACAACCATCGTACCTTTTGCAGGCTTTCCAAAATCTAAGCATGCCATCAGCACAGTCGCTACTAAGTCCCCCATAAATAACTATCTTCAATCGGCAAAATCCAAGATAATCCCGGTGCTTGGTTTACCAAAAGAGTCTACGAACTTCCTGGATGTAGCCATTAATACTCTTTTCAAGAGTAATTTCAAATATGATGCGGCGCTGAGAATGCTTGATAGAACTGAAAAATCAGCATTTAAGGAACCGGAATTAAGCGCTACAGAAATTAAGAAGTTTGAAGAGGGGGTAACAAAGTTTGGATCTGAGCTCTACCTCGTGTCTAGGCATGTCAAGACCGCGAAGCATGCACGCATAGTTCGCTTTTACTACGCTTGGAAGAAGACGGAACGTGGAAAACAGATTTGGGGCAATTTTTCTGGACGAAAAGGCAAGAAAGAGGCCAAGAAGGCAGAGGCTGATGCTAGCAAGCTGCAAGATGACGTTGCTGATGATCACGATGACTCCGCGTTTGATACGGATAAGGCCCTGGAACAAAAGCGTTGCTTTATGTGCAAATTTTGTGCAACGAAGTCTTCCAGACAGTGGCGGAGAGCACCAAATTCTGCATCTACAATCCTCAGTGAAAACGGTGGGAAAGGTGCTAACAAGGAGAAAATTCAATACATAGTTGCTCTTTGTCGGCGTTGTGCCGAGCTCTGGCGAAGATATGCCATTCAATGGGAAGATATGGAAGATCTTGCCAAGAAAGTTGCCACAGCTGGGGGTAGATCCTGGAAGCGGAGAGTTGATGAGGAGTTGTTGAAAGAACTGAGGGCTGCTGAGGACATGATGAATATGACAGTCTACAGCAGCACGCCAACAAGACCCAGTCCTGCATCTCGAGCAACTCCGCCAACTACGAATGCCCAATCTACGTCCACTGATCCGCCACCACGGAAAAAGCTTAAAACCATTGCTGATAAGCACGCCGATCAAAATAGTGGAGATGTTGCAACATCAGTACCAGTACCTCCACCGAAAAAGAAAGAAAAGCCTGTTGAAAAACCACTCCCGCCACCTCCTCCGCCAGCTCCAGAGCTGCCCAAGTTACGCACACTTCCATGTGCGGTTTGTAACCAAGGCACCATTCTCGGAGAACAGGTCATCTGCTGTAGGGAATGCCGGTTGACTGTTCACCGATCATGCTATGGAATCCCTGAAAGCCGTAACAAGGACAAGTGGACCTGCGATATGTGCATGAACGACAAGATTCCGCAAGTCTCTATCGTGAGTTTCCGAAATCCCTCTGCTATCAATTACCACCATAACTAACCAGCATTGAAAGGCACACAAGTGCATTCTATGCCCTGTAGAGAAAAGAGAACATGACTTCATGGAGCCTCCAAAGAACACTCACAAGAAGAAGACGGAGAAGGACAGGGAAAAAGAGAGGACTGACCGAGAACTAGCCTTGAAGGCGGTGGAACTCTATCAAAAAAGGCAGGTTGAGCTTAAACGGCCTGTAAATCCAAGGGAGCCTTTGAAGCGAACAGCAGACAACAACTGGGTTCATGTTACCTGTGCTATATGGACCCCAGAGATCAAATTCAGCAGTGCAAAGGCACTATGTCTCTCCGAGGGTATACCATCAATTCCTCGAGCAAGGTATGAAGAAGTTTGCAAAGTCTGCAAAGACACAGGTGGCGCTTGTGTGCCTTGCCACTGCTGCCGTGCCTCAGGTAAGCTTTAACCAGATCATTCATTTGGACATCCTGCTAATATAGTATTTATCAAGTTCATGTGGAGTGTGCCCACAAGAGTGGTTACCTCCTAGGCTTTGAAATAACACCTGTCAAAGGTTCCAGGCGAGATCAACACAATATAGTCACCATAGGAGGGGAAACTGGGTCAATGTCAGCCCTTATCTGGTGCAAAGAGCATATTCCTCAAAAGACAGTGGTACACCGAATGCATGATATTGTCAAGACTGACGATGACCAGCACAGTCACGCCAACGCTCTGCAGCTCTATGTGCGTAACTTCAAGCAAGCCGACCTTGCCCTCACAGGCACAGTTCGTAAAGCAAACCTACTCAATGTCGTCACAAAGGCAACATCGAACACTGTACCAGCAAGTCAGAACAGAAGGCATTCATCGGCGCTGCCATGCCAGAAGAGGTCATGGATCGACACTGAAGCTTTTGCACTCCTCCATCAAAGTGGTGATAAAGCTTGCATCACATGTGGCATTGATGTAAGCCCTAAATGGCATAGAATTGATGAAGCTCAGGAGAGGATTCTGACCAACGGGTACGCTGGCACTGTCGGAGACGATGTACGAATGTTCCTTGCCCAACGGCATTTTCAATGCCACAAGTGCAAAAGAGAGGGTCGGCAGCCCGCCCCCCATGTGCCACCGCAATCCGTGGAACGGCCAGCAGAAGCAGTGGAACCACTACGTCCTCCGCCTGTCATTAACCCAAGCGCTGCACCGAGCTCTCCCCATCATGCAACGCATGCAGTGACTAGAATGACCACTGAGCTTGGGAATCCTTGGCCCCCACGGCCAACATCAAGTGTGCAGCCACCTTTACCTCTGGGACAAACTTCATTGCATGGTCCGCCTGGAGGGGCGCCTCAACCTCCGCCATTGACTGCGCCGAGAACCGGGCCAAGCCCCATTGCTGCACCGGGGCCTCCGCCGGCACCTGCTCACACCTATTCGACTCCGAACAGTTCATACAGTGAATGGCAGCGCAGCTCAGCACAGTCCTCTGTCTCCTCTCACCCAATAACTGGGAGCTCCGGTGGGCCAAGTTCTGTGCACCATAATCACCTACGTGACCTGCGACCGCCCCCTATCACTCCCATGTCACATCATCAGGTTCCGCCGATCCAGCATGGCTTGGGACAACCCATGATCAATGGGGCTCCACTCTCACCTCGACGGGGGCCGCTGGCTGTTCACAACGGGGGCACCCCCTTTGTGAGTCCGTATCATACCCCAACTCATCCACCGTCTCTTCACAATGTCACAAATGGCGGACAGCCGTCTCGCTCGGACTTCTCGCAAGGACTGCTGTCTCAGCGTCCGGCATTTCCAGCAACACCGCAACACAGGAGCCCACCAGTGTCTCATGATGGTGTCTCTGTGAATCACGAGCCCAGTATCAATACCAATAACAGTAGCAATGCTATGCTAACGGCTCCAAGACTCAACGATGGGCGGCCTGCCAACGGTGCCAGCGCCAGTCCATCTCTGCGCAACCTATTGATATAGCTATGAAAGGGCTTGGTAGTCTGCTTACCAGCAGAGGATTAGTTTTTGGCGTTTACAGGCAAGGTTGTATAACTAGAGGGATATACCAGGGCGGCAATAAAAGGCTTTTAAGGCGTTATGTAGGGAAAGGGACTGCATTTTAGCATTGCGTCTTGAGAGCATTGTACAATAGGCTACTGGGGCTTCAGTGGTTCTCGGAGTTAGTGTACCGTGGTCGCCGAACAAGATCGGTGCACCATGCTATGATTAGATGGTATGAGCTTGTAATCAGGTAATGTCATAGATGTAAAAGATGCTTGGAATCTGGGTAGCCATTTCCATAACACTACAAGCCAAACAGGTGATATTTGGTGTTAATCTGTGTTTCCCCGTAATATGTAACAAGAGTTGCTAGTGCAAACAACGGTACCTAGGTATGCATACCTGTATAGCCGGCCTATGTATCTACATATACTCTGTATGTGCATATGAAATTAAGGAAGTACGTATGTACCTTTATGTGCTATCAAGCACGCGACTTCGTGCAAAGTTCGTGTCAAAGCTTGCCCCGCCGAACTAAGCCTAACTTTACTTATACGATCCACCCCCCTCCAACAACCGATGTCGACTTTGATTCTTCTTCCTATCCTTGTCATACATAATACAAGGAGGTAGCGATGGGCGACCATCGCGGAATCTTCCACAAGACCACAATTGATTCTTTGCAACACGGAAACCTCCATATAAACACCCTTGCTGCTGGCTCGAAAAGGTCATTTTCTGATACTATCGGCTCTCACCGCACAGAGTCAAGCAAGCAGGTCCGGTTCCAAAGGGCTTCAAGCATAGGTCTCGAAGCACCAAGACTTACAGCCAGTGAGATTATCTGTCATGACACTGGCTCTGGTACACTCTCTTCTGAATTTTCTCAACGCAAAGTGATATCCGCAACCCCTACCTCAACTGTTGACCGCGCTCTCTCTCTGTCCTTCTACAGATATGGCTTGCCGGAACCTCTGATAAATAATCTAAATTCGCTTGGCATCCACTCGCTACACCCGTGGCAGAAGCAGTGCCTTCTTGGCCCTGGCCTTTTGGATGGCACCAATAACCTGGTATACTCTGCGCCCACAGGCGGTGGGAAATCTCTCGTTGCCGATGTTCTCATGTTGAAGCGGGTTCTCGAAGATAGGAATGCAAAGGCTTTGTTGGTTCTTCCGTATGTGGCTCTCGTACAGGAAAAAGTGAGATGGCTACGTAATGTAGTTCGTGATTTAAAGCGAAAGCCAATTCAAATCGACGAGCCTAATGGCAAGCCCCAGGTTTGGCAGAAAAGGCCAGACGAGGATAACATCAGGCTTGTCGGATTTTTTGGTGGTAACAAAATCAAGTCAAATTGGTCCGACTTCGATATAGGCGTGTGTACGTTTGAGAAGGTGGGTTTGTCGATATTTCGACTTGCACTTAACGACGAGACTCTGACTTGCACAGGCAAATATGCTCATTAACACAGCTATAGACGATTGCAGTATCGCAAACCTAAGGACTGTTGTCCTGGACGAGTTGCACATGATTGACGATGATCACCGCGGTTATCTAATGGAACTAATCGCTACCAAGTTGATGAGTCTAGATCATAACGTCCAAATTATTGGAATGAGCGCAACGTTGGCTGTGAGTCTTGTGGTGATGGCGTCCTACTATCGATTACTAACGCCTTCAGAATATGGAGCTTTTGTCAACATGGCTCAATGCTCGTATATACAAGACCTCTTACCGGCCAATTCCTGTAGAGGAACACCTTGTCCATGAAGGCAAGATCTACTCAGCACAAGACACAACCACACTGAAAAAATCTAGCCAGCTACAACAGAAGTCTTGTAACATTGCCGACCCAAGCAATCAACCCATTAGGACAATACGAACAAGTCAGCATAAAGAGTTACAAGATCCTGTGTTGAATGCTGTCGTTGCGCTCACCAATGAAACTGTGAGGTCAGGCTATGGTGTGCTTGTATTCTGTGGCAGCCGTCAGGGCTGCGAATCGGATGCCCGCGTCATTAGCAAGGTCCTACCACAGCCTAATGAAGTAGATTCTACTATTCTGGAGAAGCGCTCAGATCTATTGGGAGATTTGCGGAGTCTGTCGATGGGCTTAGATCCCAACCTCGCCGAGACCATTCCAGCGGGAGTTGCTTTTCATCACGCTGGGATGACAATAGAGGAGCGCGACTTGGTGTCTACTGCTTATGATAGTGGTGTACTAAAAGTCGTAGTAGCAACCTGTAGCCTTGCTGCTGGAATAAATCTACCGGCGAGAAGAGTGATTCTTCATAACGCTCGCAGTAGGCTACCCCTGAGGTGGGGGGGGGGGGGGCGGGGGGGGGGGGGGGGGGGGGGGGGGGGGGGGGGGGGGGGGGGGGGGGGGGGGGGTGGGGGGGGGTGGT